>NC_056727.1:1232789022-1232844022 GCF_019279795.1 Protopterus annectens | reverse complement strand
TGCAATATACCAGCTTACCACTTCATTTAGTGTAACATAGGCAATTTATTATTCAAGGGCAACAGGCACTGAATTTGTAAATGTAATACTGAAATATAAAGTTGTTTTCTAGCAACAGCCTCTTCATTGGTTTCAGATCATTTTAATGTGGAATTATTCAGATGACTTTTACTTCTGCAGAGATTCTGCATATTGATTAATATTGGTGGGTTGTATGACAGAAGTTTGAGTGGCCCTTTATGGTTGAAATGAACTGGCCAGGTTGTCATTATTGGTTCATATGATTTGTTTCATTGCTTAAAGGAAAAATGTTCAGAACTCTAAATTTAAAACACACTCTAACAAGTGGTGCTGTATTATACAAGGGATATAATTTAATTATTATATAGTATAATTAATACAGTCAGGAAGGTGAATCAAAGAACTTTTGAATGGTTCTAAAAGTGTGTGCAAGGAGCCTATGATTTGAAAACAGCCCAAAGGTAAACTTACCCTGCCACTGGCCAGATGCATTTTCTTTGAATGTGGGTTTCAATGTTTCAGTGAATGTGGGTTTCAAAGGTAGAGAAGTTTTAATGCTAAGTCTGTTTTCATTGTAAGACTATTGCTTTGTTTAGGTTAAGTAAATGTCTATCAGTGTTTGTGCTATAAAATTTGAAATAAAAGTTGCAAATGAAATCCAAATATCTGTAATCATTGTAGACGTAAAGCATAAAACAGTGCACACAGAGATTTGAACAGTGTCTATGACAAACGCAGAGAAATAGCCAAGTAATGGGACACTGGAATGGCTGCGTGGGGGAGGAGCTGTGTGGGTGGAGGGGGTGGGGCTGTGTGGGCTGGGCTCTGGGTTTGCATCCCCTGCAAAAAATCCTGCGGGCTCCCTTGAATGACAGTCCAATGGGTAAAGACTAAAGACACACTGTTACTATACCTGATGTCTGTGGACCTCAATCTACCCACCCTCACCCCAACCATGGTGTTCACCCCCCTCTTGTGTCTTTCACCAACCCTGTCTCTTGTCTTGTATGTCTTGTTTGTCAGCAAATGCTTCCTCACCTTCCCAACTTGCCTGCCCCAGACATGCTTATGTCCCTTCCTCAACATTTCACTCTCTCCTTACAAAGACACCTGTCACAAAAAAAAAAATTCATCCCATACATAATTCTCCATTTCACATATGTGTCTTCCTGACATACTTACTTTGTTGCAATTGGCCTCACAACACAATTATGTTGTTGTCACTCCTCTCACTGGAGGTGACATTCCAAATTCAGCTAAGATTCTCTACAAGTGCTCAGCTGTTGCTGTGGAAGAAATGGATAGTTATGGTTTTTCCCTACACCCATCCTGCTATTCCTGTCTTCCTATATCACTTTGTTTTCCCCTGCTTGCTCTCCATTTCACCACTTTCCTATTCCCCCATTTCTTTTTTTTAAAGAAACTGTGTGTGATGGTGTGTGGTGCTCAGCATCACTAAGCAGTGGTAAACGGCAGTAGTATCAGTGAATGTATGTAAAAGAATACATACTTGTAAAAATGATGCCGAAGCCCCATTTCAAACCCAGCACCATCTGCCTTCATCACCAATGCATTAAGCCATCCAGCCACAGAGTCAGTTATTTTATACAATTAATATTCTGCCACCTCCCTGTTTTTCTCCTATTACATGTTTTCTCTTAAATACTAGAAAACCCTCTCAACCATGACAACCAGCCTTTTACTAACTTCAATACTCCTCTCCTCCTTAACATTGTATCAAACCAACCTTAACTATCAAGCACCCACACCAACTCAATCTCTGTCCACTTACAAACACTTCATCAGTCTCCCTTACTTTATCTCTCCCTCACTTCTTAATTTCTCTCACGGTCAATTATGTCATCACAAACTCCTGCAGCCACTCCGCTCCCTCTCCTCTAAACTCAAACTGAAACATTGTAACTACCCCCTCTTTTCTTCCAAACCCGCACTCCTTCTAACAATCCTCTTGCAAGCTGGCGACATACACTCTAACCCAGGACCAACAACATCCCCCAACATTTCTCCACCCAAAACCTTAACCATAGCATCCATAAATATACAAAGTCTATCCAGTAAAATAACTGAACTACATCCATGGATCTCACACTACACCCCCCCCCCATATATTAGCCCTAACTGAAACCTGGCTAAAACCACATATCAGTAATTCACACATCCTTCCCCCTGGATATAATATCTAGCAGCAAGACAGAACAACAAACAAAGGTGGAGAAGTTGCAATTCTTTACTCTCAACACCTGAATCTTACCCCTTTCCCTACTGCCCCTCCTGACTTCCACCCAGCTGGAATACTAATACTAATACTAAACTGCACATCAGCAATCAGAAAAAAACTTGCTATCACCGGAATCTACATTCCCCCTGGCAAAAGCATCCCTATTATCGAAAATAGACTGCAGTGGTGGTGCTGCAGTAGCGTTGTTGCCTCACACTAAGACATTGACCTGTTCGATTCTCAGCTAGAGCGTCTTCTGTGTGGAGACATGCGTGAATGGGCGTACCTTCGTTGAAGGTTGTGCGTCAAGGCTGGCAACTCAGCATGTAAAAAATCTACTGCCAGTCATTAGCAGACCAGAGTTCCACTGTGGCAACCCCTAACCGGGAAAAGCCGAAAGGCACAACAACATCGAAAATATACTATCCTGGCTCTCTCAATAGATATCATATGAAACTATAATACTTGGTGACATAAATATAGATTGGAGTGCCCTAAATACTGAAGCCCCTTCTCAAAGCATTAATCTGTTTGGATTTACACAACTAATTACTACTCCCACTTGGCTAAACAAGCAATTCAACACTAGTTCTACACTTGACTGGATACTAACCACTGACCCTCACCTCTACCATAACCCATGCTCTCTCCCTGATGTTTTAAGTGACCACCTACCCATTTACATCCAAAGACACTCTCCCCAGCTTTACAAACCTCATCTCTTTAAGTACTGCCATAAACTCTCTGCCTTTGATCCCTACACTTTTAATAACAGACTCACATCCATTAATTGGTCTAGCCTGCACATACTTCCTCTAAATGAGGCAGTACTAGAATTCAACAGCATCTTCCTAAACATCCTTAATAACCTAATCCACCTCATAAAATATGCATAAAATCTAATTTTGCCCCCTGGCTCACAAAAGGTACTTGTACCCTCATGCATCAGAGACTCAGCCTGGAAAACATGGCAAAGATCCAAATCCCCTGCACACTATCAGCTGTTCAGAGAACTTAGGAATCAGACCAAAAGACAAATGTACAATGATAAGAAAACTTTCTACCATAAAGCTCACTTCACCCAACAATGCAACTCCAAACACTTCTGGACAAACATCAATGCTATCTTTCACTCTGGAAAACCACAAACCCCCTAGCCCATATCCCAGTCTCCCTGCACAAGACACCTCCTCCCTGCTTAACCAGTGTTTTATTGATACCATCAGTAAACCTATCAGCACCAACCAAAACCCCCACACCTACTGTCCACCATAATCTGAAGCAAAGGATGCACTCTTTTCTCTCAAACCTATCTCAACCTCATACATGAAGTCTCTCCTCCAAAATCTTAAACCTTGTTCTCCTTCAGCTGACAATCTACGACCTCTCTTTCTCAAGCTAACAGCTAAATCTATTGCCTACCCAATCTCTATACTGATAAACAGATCCTTCAATGAAGCCACTGTATCTGACATCTGGAAATCTTTCTTTATAATACCCCTTCACAAAGGAGGCAACTCTCCTGATCCTTCGAACTATAGACCCATCGCTATCCTCTCCCCCTATCTAAAATCCTAGAAAAGTGTGTACGCTCCCAAATGCTCAAATTTCTCATCCATAATAATCTCCTGACTCCTACTCAACACAGCTTTTGGTCAAACCATAGTACCTCTACAGCCCTTCTATTGTTCACACACACACACTATTGCAGAAGCTCACAATAATAGCAAACTGGTCTCTAGTCTATTCTTAGACCTATCAAAAGCATTTGACACAGTATCCCACTCCTTACTCCTTACCAAACTTGTCAGCCTTCAGCTGTCTTCCATGACTCTCAAATGGTTCTCAAGCTATCTAACAAATAGGCAACAATCTGTCAGATGGCAGTCATACTGTTCCACTTTTCTACTCATTCATACACATGCTCCCCAAGGCTCCATCCTGGGACTCCTTCTTTTTAATATCTTCACCAATGACCCCTATACCTCAACTCTTTGTTCTACTCTTATACAATACTCAGATAACTCCACACTTATCACCTCCTCTGATGCACTGTCACAGGTTCAAGCACTCACACAAGAATCTTTTCTTTCAGTAGAAAATTGGCAAAATAAAAAAACAACGTATTCTGAATCCATAAAAGACTAAACTCCTCTTCTTTCTTCCTAAATCAAGTAACCATCTCAAACCTACTTTCACAATTTTCTCTTCAAACAAAACCACCATCACAGTAGAGCACCAGACAAAATTACTTGGTATGACAATAGACGACCAACTAAAATTTGATCTACACATACAACAGTCCATCAAGAAAACAAACCAAAAACTAGGTTTCCTGCATCGAAACAAGAAATTCCTAACTATCGAATCTAGACCTTCCTTAGCCCAAGCCTACTTATTCCCAACCCTTTTCTACATGGCCCCAGTTCTTACAAATCTCCAATCCACTCTCCTTGCCAAAGTAGAACAAACATACAACAAAGTAGCAAAATTTGCAGCTACTGTAACTTACCTAATACCACTCACCACTATATTGCCCTAAAAAACTTCACTGGATGGAGCTCCCTCACCAGCTTAAACTCTCACAACTCCAACTAGCTCACATTTTACTAAACAAACCCATGGCCTGTCCCACCCTAAACAAAATTGTGACCCTTTATACACCCTCCGTGCCCACTATGACGTATTGACAAACTCCTTCTGCAAACATACAAACCCAAGTTAACGATTGGCAAACTTTTATATAAATCATCTGTGTCTCTCTTCTGGAACACACTCTCACTCACCCTACAAAGCATCCCTAACACAAACAGCTTTAAACAAGAATTAAGAAGTACCCTCTGTAAGTCATAGATATGCCCTTGTCAGGACCCCACTTAATTGAACCTTCCATTCACTACACTTAATCTAACAATCCTATTAGTTACTACAAGCCACCTATATGTACACTGTAAATAGCATATCAATTCTACTGCAAGTCTTATTGCACATGTTACTTTTCTCTGATTATATATTCCTAAACTGTGTGCGTATAGTAACATTAGTATTATTACTCAATCTTGTGAAAATTGTACCTATCTTTATTATTTTCTCAACTGCATGACAATTGTTAAACTAAATAATTTTTATACATTTTTTTATCTGAAGCTTTTCTCCTGAGGTCTCCACTGAAAATGGGCCTGTTCTCAGCTGGACCAACCAAGTTAACAAATGTGAAATAAATAAAATAATAAATAAATAATACTACTTGCCACATATTTGCAATAAAGCATGTTTGCGCGATCACTCAGCAAGGCTAATAAAATATTAATTTAATAATAGGAACATACCTGTCAACCTGTTAGAGCAATAAAATCTGGACAAAGCCATACTTAATGGGGGGGGGGGCAAAGACACATAAATAAAGGTACAAGTTTTAAATATTACTATTACAAACTTAGAAAAATGACAGAATAACAAGTATTGCATTATTATTATTATTTTTATTATTGATATTTATTATTATTGTTATTATTATTATTATTGTATAACCACAACTTATGAAGAAACAGACCACTCATACAAAGCAAATACTGTGAACATTATAAAAAAATCTGTACAGTTGAGAGAAATGAAGAGGAATGAGAATATTACTGAAATATATTACCTACACCTACATTCCAAAACAGTTGCATGTGGGCCAAGAAAGGTAAGTAACACTACTTGAAGTCAATTTGCTACCTGCTGCCAAAGACTTACTTAAGTAGCAGGTGTATACAACAGTAGTTTAGTGTGCAATTTTCTATTCAGTGTGTAAAATACACATGCTACCCAACTGACTCTGTAGCACCATCTGTTAAATGCATTGATGGTATGTTTTTGGTTCAGATGGTATTGGGTTCAAATGCAGGTGTATCTATAATTTTCAAATACTTTTTTGTGTACATCAAGATTATAAATTGTGTAACTTATGAATCTATGTCATCAACTGTTTATAGGTTCACAGGCAAGTACTAGGCTAGATGCCCTTGTGAGCCATTTTAAACCTAGCCAACTTCCCTGTCATGAGAATTAAACCCTGTACCTTACATTTGTGAGGTAAAGACCTTAACCATTATACCACCCTCTCACCTTCCTTATGCACTCAATGGAGTAATAATGACATTTGGTGCTACATGGTAGTGATATCAAATAAAAGTTTATATAACTAATAGTACTCCATTTTACCATTGCTAAGTGATGCTACACATCGCTCACCATCATGCAAAGATTTTTTAAAGAAAAGAAATGGGGAGACAGGAAAGTGGTGAAAGGGGGAGCAAGCAGGGGGAAAACATAGTGATAGGAAGGCAGGAATATGCAGGAAAGGTATATGGAAGAACCATAGCTACCCATTTCTAGTACAATAACAACTGAGCACATGTACAGAATCTCAGCAGAATTTGGAATGTAACCTCTAGAGAGAGGGGTGACAACAACATAATTGTGTTGTCAGGCCAATTGAAACAAAGTAAGTGTGTCAAGTAGACATGTGTCAGAAATGGAGAGCCACGTATGGGATGATATTATTTTTTTGGGACAGGTGCCCCCTTTTTTTTTTTTTTTTTGAAGGAGATAGTGGAATGTTGGGGAAGGGTCATAGGCATGTCTGGGCCATGCAAGTTGGGAAGGCAAGGAAGCATTTGCTGACAGACAAAACATAGAAGACAAGAGACAGGGTTGGTGAAGGACACAATTCAGGGTGAACACCGTGACTGGGGTGAGGGTGGGGAGATCGAGAACTTATAGACAACTTTGATGACAGTGAGAATTGAGTCCTCACCCACTCAACTGTCATCACTGTCACCTCACTGCGCCGATGGCTACAGTGTCTGACATCTGTGTGTCCTTGTGTTATTCAGGACAACAATGGAGAGCAGGGTCTGCAGTCAGTGTAGGCGTGCACCAATTGTGTGGTGCACAACCCTATGCACCAAACCTGTCAGCGCAGCTCAGGTGACCAACTCACCCCCTCTGTCTCTGCTCCCAGATGGAATGACAGGCCTATCCTGAGGGTCCAGGTACAGCAGGGGCAGCAGGGGGGTGCCACCAGGCTGCAGCCCAGAAGTGCTGGGCCTTGGTGCTGTAGCTGGTGGAGTGAGTGTAGATGGATCACTGAGAACTGGCCTACCCTGCTGTGCTGTAATAATAACATAAATAAAATTAAAATTTAATAATGAAATAAAACATAACCCCCAGAAATAGAAATACCAAAATTAAATAAATTAAACAATAATATAATAAATTATTATAAAAATAATAAATAATATAATTACAAACACAATGATAAATAAAAAAGGAAAATGTAATTAACAACAATGTAATATAAAATTATACATAAATAAAACATAAGTGATAAAACATAATAATAATAATAATAAATAAGATTATATAAATAATATAATAATAAGAATAATAAAAATACAAAATAATAAGAAATAAGAAATCCATAAAAAAAATGAAAATAAGTAGTGGGTGAGAGGAAAAAAAGGAGAACACTAGTAACTTCACAAATAATATACAAAACTTTCTACAATTAATTTGCTCTAATCTGTTACATTTTACTTTTAACACTACCAGCTGATAAGAAATGTCTTTATTACTTTGAATACTACCCTGTTTCTAACACATACACACTATAATATCAATCATATCACATCCAGCAATCATTCATGGGTGCATATATTGGACATATGCATGTTCCATGTAGCCTGATTACACTTGACAGCAGGCCATTCAAGCCACAGGTATAGACGTCTGAACTTAAAATGCTATCATGATGAATATGTAACAGTATTGCATTTTTATTGATGAAAACCTAAAACAATATTGTAAACAACTGGAGTTTTTTATTTGTGGCATGTAGTATTTGAACCCACAACCAGTGACTACTGTAATCCTGTACTTTCCCTTTGCAATACAGCATAATGCAAGCACTCTTTTCTTTTACACTGTCTGAGAATATTCAGTTGTTGCTTTGTGTTACAGATCATACCTCTCAACCTTTTAGAGCAGGATATCTGGACAGATCATAAAGTAGTGGGGATACAATGGTCCATAAATAAGAACATATTTTAAATATTGCTGTTACAAACATGGAAAGTTGCAAAGGATTTGTGTTAACATATATTTTGATGCTTTTGCATGTCCCAGTTATAAAGATAATCTTCAGCAGGCTATTGTTGTCCATGGTTTATAGGTCCTATGTTACTTTTCAGTACTGGAACTACTTGAACTGCTCAACACAATTTGTATTGAACTATTGAAATTAATGCAATTAGGTACATACAAATGTGGAACTTGCAACCAGTGCAGATACATTATTGACAAGGATAAAGTGTTTTTAACATCAAGGAATTACTTGTTGAAATGTAAGGGACACTATACTTGTAACACTTCTGGGGTGGTCTATTTAGTGGTTTGCAAAATATGCAACAGTTTTTATGCTGGAAAGAAAGAGAGAAACCTTAGTAGTAGGATATTTGAGCACACTCATGATATTTTAAAAGCAAACACAACTAGTGCACTCTATAAACATTCTGTGGGATGTTCTAATTGCAGGTTTAAGTTTAAGGTCATTGAACATGTGATGCATTCAGATGTATTTAAGTTTGTGTAATAACATATTGTATTAGTTATATGTAGTGAATGTTTTTTAAATGTCTTTTTTAAATAGGGGAGGTAATGGTTGATTGAAGCTTTCTTTCTGTTGGATACATTAAAACTGCTGGTTACATTTAAAGAAAAGTTCAAACATTGCAAACTGTTCTGATGAAGCCTGACATTTGTTAGGTGAAAGCACTTAACTGTTACTGTTTGAACCTTGTGTTGGGTCATATTCACTGCTGCTATTGCTATTTTATTTGATTTGGTGCTGAGTTAGACTGCACTGTGATTAAAAGTGTTGTTTTCCAGCTGTGGAGTCTTGATGTTTTTTCAATACTGATGTCAACTTAAAAAGTATTGTATAGTTGGGAAGTGTGTTTTTTCAACTGACAGACACTGTCTACACTGTAATACTGGAATGTTGTTTTATTCTACAGACTAATGCATGCATACATTTCCTTTACAATTGACAAATGCATGCTCAATGTGATACAAGTGTTTAACACAATAAGCTGTATTTACTTTTAATCCTACAATAACAGTACCGTTTGGATGCATACATACCACATGCATCTCTCATCCATGCCAATCTTTCTTCATAAGTTTGCAGATTCAGTAATCTATCAGCATTTGTTGTGGAAAAAGCAAAACACAACAGAATACCATTAAGAACACAAATCCAGAACAAATGCAGCTGCTAACTCTTACAAGCAGTGCCCGTAGGTGATGCTTACACAACTGCTGACTGCTGCCAGTCCTCAATTCAACTATCAAGGGTATCCCTCTTCCTCATCCTGAGGTCTAGCTAGAGATTCCTACACTGTTCACCAGTGTGGGAGATACTGGTAGCACTGGACAAATCCTTGGTCAAACTATTCCATGCATTTGTAATTGGATCAATAATAGTGCTCCTGCAACAGCGGGGGACCATACTCTTTCACTAGAAGTCCAACAAAGACTTTGGACTCCAGCACATGCCACCTTTGAGAGTGAAATCTCAAAACCTCTCCACAAACACCAGGCATGTCTAATGTAGATGAAGACCAGTCAATGATGATGTTTCCCACCAATTCCAGTTATAACAGATACTGAGAGCTCACACTTTTGGATTTTGTAATATTTGAAAATGGTGCGCATTGCTTAGCATCAAGCAAAGACAGGCAATGTGTTTGTCATATGGTAACCAATAAAGAGATCTTAACCAATACATATAATTATTATATAAGTACATAACTGACAATATTAGTGTGTCAGCCATCAAGAAAATAATTATGTTATAAGAAATACTAGGTCAACTGCTATAACTGAGGGTGACTATAATGTGAAGTGGGACACCATTGAAAAAAGACAGATGCATTATGTTTTAGAACCCTAGACCATATCTATGGTAGTCCTACACTCACAGCTGTTGCCAGTAGAGGAATGAAAGAATGCATGTCTATGTTTAATTTCATTGCTGTCTAATGCAAGGTTACATTAGTAAAATACAGGCTGCAATCCTTGTATTCAAACCCAGGATTATGTGGACTTCAGCCCAACTCTTAATATCTGCTGCCACAAGTCAAGTTACATGATCACTTACTACATAAGTATTCATCCTGAGGTTCACACTGTTAAACACAGTGCAATGGTGCTTAGCAGGTTTGCACCATGCAGACCTACATTAATAGAATGCATTCCATGTCTATTTTTAGATGTCTGGGACCTACAGACACTGGATCCTACCCAATTTGGCTTTGTCAAGGGCAGATCCTGCCTCTTGAACTTGGTCGACTTTTTCGAAACAGTCACTAAGGCCATTGATGAGGGTAAGGCAGTTCACACAGCCTACCTTGACCTAGCAAAAGCGTTCGACACAATACCCCACTCGGGCATCATAGAAAAGCTCACCAGCTTAGATGTAAACCCATATGTCACAAGATGGGTTGCAAACTGGCTCAAGGACAGAACATACAGGGTTAGAGTTGCTGGTGCCATGTCAGACTCTAAGCCGGTCACGAGCGGTGTCCCACAGGGCTCAGTCCTGGGCCCCCTCTTGTTCGGCATTTATTTTTCTGAAGTGCAGGCAAACATAGGGGATTGTGGCTGACAAAATTTGCAGATGACTGCAAACTGGGCACCATAATTGACACTCCATCAGACACAGACATCCTCCAGAGAGGTCTCATAGAAATGGATAACTGGTGCCAGAGCCATGGCCTTAAGCTAAATGCCAAAAAATGTATAGTCATACCCTTTGGGAAAAACAAGGTAACCCCTAATTACCACATAGGTGGTAATCCATTAAACACGGAAGAAGTTATCAGGAACCTGGGGACCCAAGTTGACAGTAACCTCTCTTTTGACACTCACATTGCCAAAGTGGTTAGGAAGACCTTCTACATTGCCCACCTGATCATGAAGGGATTCACATCCAGATCAGGAGAGGTCATTGTACCCCTGTACTCTTCACTTATCAGACCAATGATTGAGTACAACGCCCCATTCCGAATGTACCTTACCCGACACCTGCAGCAGTTGGAAAGACCCCAAAAGTTCCTCACCAAAAGGATAAAGGGGCTCAAACATATGTCATACGATGCACGACTGAAGAAACTCCAGCTCTATTCAGTCGCATACCATCTGCTCAGAGGTGATCTGTGCCTGACATACAAGGCCATGTCCAACCCGGAATTAATGGACATGCTCCACCTCAAAAAATCCAAATCCACCAGAGCCACGAGAGCAAGAGACTTAAACCTCAACACGGATATAAATAGGACGTGCTGGAGGGACAGATTCATCACCCAGTTAGACTCCCTACACTATGGAACAGAATCCCAGTCCATGTGAGGCAGAGCCCCTCACTGACTCTGTTCAAGAGAAATCTTGACGAGTGGATGGGAGATCGTAGGTTTACCCCGGGAATCATCTCTGTATCACTGCTGGACAGAGGCACAGCAAACTAATGGGTATAGTATTCTCATCCTAAGGGGTGGTGAAAGCCACACACACTCTGGCTAGGCTTATAAATGCCCTAGGGCAGATAGCCTAGTATGAACCTATGAACCTATGAACCTATGGGTCATGTCTGCTACCTGGGTGGTCCAACTGTACAGTTTGTGTACTGCTACTGTGTGCACAAACCAGATGAGCATGGCTGAAGCCATTTGTGCTACATGCAGCACCATGCAAACAGTGGTCCCAAAAATTAAAAGAAAAAAAACGAGTAATAACAGAAATCAATGTATGACATACACAGTGCGATATGTTACTGGGTCTACTTTAGTAGACCAAAATCTCTCTTACACAACTTTCATAATCCCGAGACAACAACACCAAAAATCCATAACACCGATGACCTGGAACACTGACTTTTCACTCTAGGTAAGTAACTGCTTGGCCACCATGTTGAACTTTGCCCTTTACCTCATAGTAGTGTGATCTCAGAGTTGGTATATTTAGTTGGGCGATTGTGGGGGACGTAGCCCCCCGCCATAGGGGGTGTGGGGGTGAAGCCCCCTACATGGGTGGGTTTACTTTGCTTCGATTTTAAGTTATTTTTCAGGTTGGCCAAGCAGTCACTTACCTAGAGTGGAAAGGCTGTGTTCCGGATTGTCGGTATTATGGATTTTCAGTGTTGTCGTCTTGGGATTATGCAAGTCAGGTAAGTGGAATTTTGGTCTACAGAAGTAGACCCATGTTACTACACGTGAAATATGCCTACATAGGTCTAGAATCCAATTCACCATCCAATGCACATTCAGAACACCAGATGGGTGTCTCAACTCTGCTTTTCAAACATACACCTTTGTAGCATGCATCAACATTCATTCAACACACAAACAAATTGAACAGAATGTACAGTTATATTAAAATATTACATGTTTCCTGTACATGCAGTGAAATGTTTATCCTTTAAAATGCTGCACTTAGTAATTACGCACCTTGTTATGATTTTTGCTTGCAATTATACAACACTGTTTTAACTGTCTGTGTTGCTTGGTCATTCATCAGTTATCTGACTAGTACTCTAGGACATACAATGTGTACACCATTCTATATCATTGCATTTACAGTGTCAAAGGATATTAACTGGGAATAATATGATATGCAATTGCCAAGTAAGGAAACTCAGGTTGGATGTCACAAACAAGCATTGATTGTTCTTTTGGGGATGGGGTAACAAAGTTGTGTTCCTGCGATGGCACTAATAAGACTGTGTTGGTCTGGTTACTCTGCTTGTTTGGCATCCTGCCTGTTGTCTGATTTAGGTAGGGTTGAGAAGTCCAAAACTACAATGTATACCCTTACTGTTGAACTGTTATCTCTAATGCTTTCTTAGTAAAAATGTATAGTGATGTATAACAATGGTTTTAGTCTCCTAGATGGTGAGTTTGGTGTTTTGTTCAACTTTAATTGCTAGAAGTATTGATACCTAGGCTGTGTGTCCTTTCTTGTTCATGGAAGTGGACATAGCTGTTGATAACATTTGTGGTTTCTTAGCCACAGTAAATTGGAGTTACATTAACTCCATAGACTTATGTTGTCTAGCCCCTGTAGAGAAGGAATTATCTGCAGTAAGGAGAGATAGTCCACCTTCTGTCATTCATAGAACTTCAAATTGCAGTCTGAATGTGTGGAAGGTATTGTAGCCTTGCAAAGCCAGGTTACTTACTGCAGCCTTGAATCAGATGTCTGTGACTGCGCAGACATCCACCACTTCCATTGTGACAAATGCTGACAGAGAGTGCAGTTTCTGATGTGAACTCCTACAGTTTAGCATCATGACATTTACTTTGTAGGAGTTACATATTTTTACATAGTAATCTCTGTTTTAGTGACATTACCTGTTGAAAGCATTATGGATGAGGCATGTGCCTTAGCCAGCAAACAAAAGCCTAGAGGGGCCAGGTGAAGTCCATGTTTTGCAAAGTAGCATGGTCTATCCACAATGTCATCCCACACTAACAGGAACTGGACCCCCTTAGAATGACACCAGATACATAACCAATTCCATGTCAAACATAGGGACATACATGGCTGGGAGACACATTTAGAGAGCCCAGTCAATGTCTGTCTCCATATAATCTCTAGACTAGAGATACATCTCATGTTCTGCATACCAACACCAGCTATGATGGGTTAGTAATAGGACTTGTTGTGGAGAGACTTGATTGTATCTGTGATGTGACAATTACTTGTGACACACAGCTGACCATACATTTCTCCTTGTTTAAGCTGGAGAGTGGGGCAGGTGTATGTCTCATAGTACAATCAACTGTAAGGACAACCTTTGCAATAGATAACCATTGCCTTAGGCACATCCTCGTTGAGACACTGTTGCTCCTTTTTATGTGTATTGTGTGCTTTGGGTTTAGCGTTAGGTATACCATGCTTGAGTTTTGAATGTCTCTGCTATTTCTGTAGATTGCTGGAGAGTACATCTGCCCATGATGGTACTTCATTGATGTTGTAGTACAGGCCTGAGGCATTATCTGCCCTGAGTCAATAAAGACATTTCAGCTAGGCTATCAGATATTAAAGAGGAACACTGACAGCTTGTAATGTGAGGTGTGATCCTGATATCTGCATATAGAATGAGAAAAGGATGGGTGTATGTAATATTGTGCGATTTTTAGGGGACTAACATATAGTGTGTACAGTAGGAGGTATAGCAAAAGTGTAAGCTATACATCTGTTGTGAAGAGATTAGGTGTGACATTACTGGTTGTTTAACTGACATTTGCCCAGCTATGTTGAGATGTAAAAGATTTGTCTGCTATATAGCATTGGCCAATTGTACGGGAAATAATTTAATTGTTGTTTCTGCATCTATAACTGCAAGGAGTTAATCTCTCTGCATGCAAACCGCAGCAGAGCAGCTGAGACAATGAATCAGTGTTAAAGCTCAGTTACCTTACAATATATAGTCCTACTGTACACTCCAGGCACAAGGGTACAGTTTTTTTTTTCTCAGAAGTCATGTGTCATGATATTTACTTACCAATAGCTGAACTGAACTGGATTGTGCAGTGTGAATCCAGTGTATAGTGTGGGCAACACAACTGCAACAAAATAAAAGGAGTGATTGACTATTTGTTTGTTCATAACATTACATAGGCATCAGAGTCAAAAGCAGCACAATTTTCTTAAAAAGTAATCATAGCAACACAAAGAAAACTATAATTATGCTTATGTAACTAACAGCAGTAACACCAACAGCAGCAACTGCACATACTGCAGGACTTTCAGGTCATAACAGTGGTTAAATAAAATAGCATAATGAATGTGCATAGAACAGTGTTCCATAGGCTGCTGTTAGACACTCTCTGTGTAATGTTCAGTAACAGGTCAGACACACACACCATTCCCCCCTACAGTTGACTGCAGTGAGAATAAAACTTCTACCTGAGTACAAAGACTGCAGAACACAGTACTTAATGCAAGTGTCATGGCACAAGTCTGGTTTAACAGGACTGCATGTGGTCTTACAGTAGATGACATCAGCAGGCCATGTGGGGACAAGAGATTGGAGGCCTGCTTGACATGGATGTTTGTGTAAGCACCAAAACACTGCAAAACCATGCCATGCAAGATGTCAGGTTGGGATACACACTTCCATTCTCCTTTATGGACACACACAGTTGACTGCAGTAAGACTAGAACCCCTACTTATCTAAATACAGAGACTACAGAACACAGTATTTAACACACGCTCAATGACACAGTCTGATTTTAACAGAACTCCAGGTGGTCTTATAGTAAATGGCATCAACAGGCCATGTGGGGGACAAGAGGTTGGAGGTCTGCTTGACATGGATGTTTGTGCAAACACCAAAACACTGCAAAGCCATGCCATTGGAAAAGTCAGTTTGGGATACACAGTTCCACTCTCCGTTATGGACACACACACACATACACCACACACACACACACACACACACACACACACACACACACACACACACACACACACACACACACACACACACACACTCTACTGCAGTGAGAACCAACCCCCTACCTAAGTGCACAGACTACGGAACACAGTATTTAACTCAAGCCATATTGCTCAGACACAGCTCCACGTGGTCCTGTTGAGTCTTCCTGGCTACAGAGAACTGAAAAAAGCGACTGCTTTCCTGATTAAGTATCCTGCTGTTTTTTTATATTTGTTTTACCTTCTACTGCTTACCTAGAGCAAACGTTAACTGTTTTCATAGTTATTTACTGCATTTTTTATTATCTGCACTTAAAAGTACATTTTAGTCGAAATTAGTCTAATTCAAGTCGAAAAGTGTTTGTTTGCTGTTTAATTTAATTGTTTGGCAACCCACTAAAGTGTGCTAGCCTGTACTACTGACTTATTGCCTTTTCTGCATTTCTGTGTGTTTCTATTTAAAAACAAAAAAACAAAAAATATTCCTTGTTTTCCTGCCTCTCCTAAACTAGTTAGACCAGTTTACAGGCCTTGCTGTATCCTGGGCTGTGTTGTAGTTCCTGTGTTGTCCATTGCCTTACTTGGATAGAAGGAAGTTTCTTAGCTCAACAGTGGGAGTGGGGAGCCTTGAATAGCCTACCTGTCCTTGAGGGAAGTGACCTCAGCACAAGAAGCTGTAGTAATTGGTCATTTTGAACCATTTCTAGCTCTTTTGAAGTTCCCTGGTTAAAATCTGCCTCTGGCATTTTTTTGAAGCAATATTGCTCAGACACAGCTCCACGTGGTTCTGTTGAGTCTTCCTGGCTATACAGAACTGAAAAAAAGCGACTGCTTTCCTGATTAAGTATCCTGCTGTTTTTTATATTTGTTTTACCTTCTACTGCTTACCTAGAGCAAGCTTTAACTGTTTTCATAGTTATTTACTGCATTTTTTATTATCTGCACTTAAAAGTACATTTTAGTCGAAATTAGTCTAATTCAAGTCGAAAAGTGTTTGTTTGCTGTTTAATTTAATTGTTTGGCTGCCCACTAAAGTGTGCTAGCCTGTACTACTGACTTATTGCCTTTTCTGCATTTCTGTGTATTTCTATTTAAAAACAAAAAAAAAACAGAGTGGGAGGATGGCATAATGGTTAAGGTATTTACCTTAAAGACACAAGGTACAGGGTTTGATTCTCACATGGGGTAACTGGCTAGGCTTCAAATGGCCCAAAAAGGGCAGTTAGCCTAGTACTAACCTATAAACAAAAAAATATTCCTTGTTTTCCTGCCTCTCCTAAACTAGTTAGACCAGTTTACAGGCCTTACTGCATCCTGGGCTGTGTTGTAGTTCCTGTGTTGTCCATTGCCTTACTTGGATAGAAGGAAGTTTCTTAGCTCACCAGTGGGAGTGGGGAGCCTTGAATAGCCTACCTGTCCTTGAGGGAAGTGACCTCAGCACAAGAAGCTGTAGTAATTGGTCATTTTGGACCATTTCTAGCTCTTTTGAAGTTCCCTGGTTAAAATCTGCCTCTGGCATTTTTTTGAAGCCATATTGCTCAGACACAGCTCCACGTGGTCCTGTTGAGTCTTCCTGGCTACAGAGAACTGAAAAAAGCGACTGCTTTCCTGATTAAGTATCCTGCTGTTTTTATATTTGTTTTACCTTCTACTGCTTACCTAGAGCAAGCTTTAACTGTTTTCATAGTTATTTACTGCATTTTTATTATCTGCACTTAAAGGTACATTTTAGTCGAAATTAGACTAATTCAAGTCGAAAAGTGTTTGTTTGCTGTTTAATTTAATTGTTTGGCTGCCCACTAAAGTGTGCAAGCCTGTACTACTGACTTATTGCCTTTTCTGCATTTAGCGGAGTTGCCACTAGAGCACCATCGGGCAGCCGTTAAACAAGGTTAAACTATTTCTGGCTCCGTAAAGTCTGCTCTTCATTTTTCCCTTAGAACTGCTCTACTTGTAATCTAAACAGTCTATTCTCTATCTGTAAAGCTCAGCACTTGTTCCTAAAGCATTTTTTAGTCAGGTAAAGCACTTCTATATTATACAAAGTACTTCACTAGCTTAAAACCCCCTTGAGTACCCACTTCCCTATAGGTCCTTTCTGACTCAGTTACACAGCAAACTTTTTCATTTCTTCTAGCATGTCAAAGGGTCAGTTGCTAGCATCCTCTTCTGCTCAGCTGGTGAATCTGGGAATATTGAGGCAATGTCACAATTGCCTCATGTACACAGACAACCCTCTCCTCCTCCCACAAAACACAAATACATGCGAGAGATGCAACTATATAGCCAAACTGGAGGCTGAGCTCTCTCAACTCAGGACTGGCAAAACCAGACAGGAGGAGAAGGTAACCACACACACCATAAACACAGTCTCACATAGAACTATCACAACTACAAATCAAACACATAAACACACAAAGACATACTCGGAGGCACTGATCAAAAATCTACCAAAACAGCAGAGGTCTCCAAAGCAGACACCCAAACAACTGCCACCGCATGACATAACACAAGCAACACATAGATCACAAATTCAGTGTGCAAATCAGTCACAACCCTTAAGGCCAAACACAATGCCAGACACACTGACGTCCCACTCACCAGACTGAACAAGGAGAGGGTCATAGTAAGCTGCCTGTCGGGCGCTAGAATCTGCCACATAACACAAGCACTCAGGTCACTCCACAGCAAGTACAAGTATGACTCAGTCATTGTCCATGCCGGTGTGAATGACCTGAGATGTACCTCCCTGGACTACATGAAAAGAGACATAAAGGAGCTCTCAGATTATGTAGCCCAGGCCGGTATGACCCTGACCCTGAGCAGTATCCTACCTTCACCAAGAATGATGCCACAATACAGAGACAAAATGAACAGTTTTAATAATTGGCTTAATTTCTGGTGTCATTCTAAGGGGATCCAATGTCTGTCTGCCTGGAATGACATGCTTGATAAGCCATGCTGCTTCTCAAGGGACGGCTTTCACCTGTCACCCCTGGGTTTCCGGATATTGGCAAAGGCTCTTGCCACCCCCATAGTGCCTTTTTTAGACAAGGCTCAAATTCTAAACCCACTGCCCTAGAAAACAATAATGGAAAAAAACTAAGGGTAATGCTGCTCAATGCCAGAAGTCTAAATCTCAAGATGCATGCCCTCGAAGCCCTCCTCAGTATGGAGAACATTGATGTCTGTGCTGTGACTGAAACCTGGTTCAAGGCTCCTGAGAGCACCCCGGCACTATCAGGTTTTACCTCATATCATGCGTTCTGGCCCCAAAACCCGGATCGTACCACAAAAGGAGGGGGTGTATCCATATTCATCAAAGATACCCACACCTCCAGGCTGGTGGCAACTCACGAAGCATCAGAGACCATTCAGGTGCAATTAACCATAGGCAAAACTGCTTTTCAGTTTGTAGCATGTTACAGGCCACCCTCTCAAACTCAGGAACCCCACACAGCCTTCCTGAAGACACTGGAGAGTATAAATGTCTCTCCAAACACCATCATATTGGGTGACTTCAACTACCCAAACATAGACTGGGAACATTACTCAAGCCCCAATACCCTAGCCCAAAGGTTCCTGGAGTTCATAAACTCAAATGCTATGGAACAACTTGTCACCATTCCCACAAGAGGTAAAAATATACTAGACCTGATCATCACAAACACGGGGACAAAATGCTCCACACCGGAAGTATATCCCTCATTGGTGAGATCAGACCATAAACTAATCTCACTGGAGATCCACATCCCACCCCCACCCCCAACAAAAAAGACCACAGTGAAGAATTTCTCAAAAGCCAACTTCACACTTCTTAAGACTGGTGTGGTATCCTTCAAGGCCCCTGAGCCATTGAAAACCACAACCCATGCTGCCGAATCCCTTACAAATGCTTTCTATGAGTACCTCCAGCATTGCATGGATCAAGCAATCCCAAATAAAATCAAGACCCTTTCCACCAAAGGCAAGCGCCTGATCTGGTGGACCCCAGCCATAAACAAACTTTACAACAAGAGGAGAAAGCTACTACAAGATAGAGCAAAATCCTTAAAAGGGAAGACATCTCTGATCAATACTAGTAAAAAACTACGATCACTCATAAAATCATCCAAGGCCAACTTTGAGAGAAAAATCGCCAAGGACTCAAAAGACAATCATAAGGCCTTCTTTAGCTATGTTAGAAATCTGGGTGGAAACTCCCAGATATGCTCAGAATTAGTCCAAAATGATACAAAAATCACTGAACCCACAGACATTGCAAACATACTGGCAGACAGGTTCAGTGAAAATTTCTCCCCTCCCTCCCCCCAAAAGGAGAAATATCTATCCCAGCAGAGTGTAGCCTCCCAATCATCTCAAATGCCCAGGTGAGAGCTGCTCTCTCTAAAGCTAAAAACACAGCATCAATAGGACCGGATTGTGTCCCCGGCTGTGTGCTACACGAACTCAATGAGGAACTAAACCCACACATAAGGCTGCTGTTTAATCTTAGCCTTACCACAGGATACGTACCCAAAGAGTGGCATACGGCAACTGTGGTCCCACTCCACAAAGGCGGTGCTTCTAAGGACCCTGGTAATTAACGCCCCATAAGCTTAACAAGCCTGGTCTGCAAAGCTATGGAGAGGATCATAATGGAACTCATAAATAAAGACATAGGGGACCTACAGACATTGGATCCTACCCAATTCGGCTTTGTCAAGGGCAGATCATGCCTCTTGAACTTGGTCGACTTTTTTGAAACAGTCACCAAGGCCATTGATGAGGGTAAGGCAGTTCACACAGCCTACCTTGACCTTGCAAAAGCTTTCGACACAATACCCCACTCGGGTATCATAGAAAAGCTCACCAGCTTAAATGTAAACCCATATGTCACAAGATGGGTTGCAAACTGGCTCAAGGACAGAACCCACAGGGTTAGAGTTGCTGGTGCCATGTCAGACTCCAAGCCGGTCACAAGCGGTGTCCCACAGGGCTCAGTCCTGGGCCCCTCTTGTTCGGCATCTACTTTTCAGAAGTGCAGGCAAGCATAGGAGGATTGTGGCTGACAAAGTTTGCAGATGACTGCAAACTGGGCGCCATAGTTGAAAATCCATCAGACACAGATATCCTTCAGAGAGGTCTCATAGAAACGGATAACTGGTGCCAGAGCCATGGCCTTAAGCTAAACGCCAAAAATTGTATAGTCATACCCTTTGGTAAAAACAAGGTAACCCCAAGTTACCACATAGGTGGCAATCCATTAAGCACAGAAAAGGTTATCAGGGACCTGGGGACCCAAGTTGACAGTAACCTTTCTTTTGACACTCACATTGCCAAAGTGGTTAGGAGGACCTTCTACATTGCCCACCTGATTATGAAGAGATTCACATCCAGATCAAGGGAGGTCATTATTCCCCTGTACTCTTCACTTATCAGACCAATGATTGAGTACAATGCCCCATTCAGAATGTATCTTACCCGACACCTGCAGCAATTGGAAAGACCCCAAAAGTTCCTCACCAAAAGGATAAAGGGGCTCAAAAATATGCCATATGCTGCCCGACTGAAGAAACTCCAGCTCTATTCAGTCGCATACCGTCTGCTCAGAGGTGACCTGTGCCTGACATACAAGGCCATGTCCAACCCGGAATTAATGGACATGCTCCACCTCAAAAAATCCAAATCCACCAGAGCCACAAGAGCAAGAGACTTAAACCTCAACACGGATATAAATAGGGCGTGCTGGAGGGACAGATTCATCGCTCAGAGACTCCCTATGCTGTGGAACAGAATCCCGGTCCATGTGAGACAGAGCACCTCGCTGGCTCTGTTCAAGAGGAATCTTGACCAGTGGATGGGAGATCGTAGGTTTACCCCGGGGATCATCTCTGTATCACTGCTGGACAGAGGCACGGCAAACTAATGGGTATAGTATTCTTCAACCTAAGGGGTGGTGAAAGCCACACAACTCTGGCTAGGCTTATAAATGCCCTAGGGCAGATAGCCTAGTATGAACCTATGAACCTATAAGTGCCACAGCACAAGTCTACCTTAGGTAACACTGCAGGTGAACTTATAATGCATGACATCAGCAAGTCATGTGGGGAACAACAGCTTGAGAGGCCTGTATAGGCACATCATTCCTTTGTATCATCTGAGACTAGTACCCTAACAATAGTGTACTGTTTAGAAGCCTAGCTGTGTAACAACACAAGTCCCCTTACTGACCCTATTTGGCTGTTTGAGTTTAGGAGTGCAAGCCTGTGAGCACCACTAAATAACCCTGACAATGAGAGAGCACACACCATTATATATTACTCCTTGTTTTGTGTTTGATATATCTGTTGTAAAATTAAGAAGACCCCAGAGTTGTACTGATTGTTAGTGTAGTTGATGGTGGGGAAACAAATGAATGGATATTAAATTTATGTACATATAGTTATATTGTGCCCTCAGTTTGCAATGTTTCCTCATGTAGTCTTAGGTCAGGCAAAGCATCTGGGAAATATAGAACAATTATAATGTAATAGTTAGCCATAGCACAAAAACAACACTTCTTGCACTAATTGTAAATGCATGCATGTTCGCCTCTTTTACCTGTTTGTATGTAGGTAGGCAGTGCACAAAGGTGAGGTGTATTGTTAATATCTGTGACTTCCTATTATGTAATATATACCTGCTACTATAGCCCACTGCTATCGCTACTCCAGGCCGGGATTTCCCAATTACTAACAGCAATAATTGAATGCATCTGGTTTCAGTTGCTGGCAGTCTGATAAATCTTATCTGCTTTTTTCTTGTTTCTGCAATGCTGTGTTTCATGCAAACAAGCTAAACTTTATCAAAAATGCGTACTACATGTGGCGGACCATGCAAATGTGGAATTAAAACAAGACAAAGATGATAAAATCATGGGACACAGAGTCAAAGTCTGTAAAAATACAATACCTATTGATAGTACACCTCCAAAATCTCTAGTTATATCAGGATTAGAACTCTCAACACTAATACAGCTTCAGCAAATAGGATGGCTGCCTTAGTACTTTTTGCCACAAAAGCAGCTTGCCAGAAAAGAGCTGGGGTGATTCATTACACAGCCAACTGCATAAAATATGTACACTGGACTGTATATTGTACAAATTCTTCTGTGTATTATATTTGGACATAGAGCAGTTAGTAGTCACAAAACCTGTCATAATTATGGTTACAAATATACATCTTTCTGTCTTACATGTGTGTGTTTGTTGTTAATTCATCAGTTACCTAACACATACAATGTGTAAGTAATTCTTTAAATTTGTCTTTAAAATGTGAGAGGATATTAACTGTGACATAAACATGCATAAACTGTGGGTTTGGACACAGCATAGCTGAGTTATGTTATGGCAGTTACAAGGGGACACTCCTGTTTTGGTGAGGTGGAGGAACAAAGCACATTTACTGTTAGGATACAAACAAGTCTAAAGTCAGAACTGCAATGTGTAGCCTCACTTTCTAACTTCTCTCTTGAATGATGTACCGGTATTTTGCTGAGGTAGGACTGTGTGAATATTTCATACCTGAGGCTTACTAATTACAAATGGGCACATATTAGTAAAATAAGTGTCAGTAGTCACATGTTAATTTAATTTCTGTACAATTCCACCACTATTTACTGGCATACTGTACCAAGTTAATAGATACAAGGATATATCATAATACTCTTCAAGAATGCAGTCTAGCTTCAGGACTTACCTTGCAAATGCAGCAGTTAATATACCTTGAGTTCAGGCCTGACTCTGCCTGGTGCAAGCAGTACACAGCCAATACATGGATAGGTACAGGTTGTGTGAGTTGCCTTGCATCAATTTTAATATATGTATATGAGTAGGAGAAAGGTATGAGGTCCCTGAGTGGTCAGTGAATGTGCTATGCATTGTCTCTTAGCCAAAACAAGGGCATACTGAGCATGCCTATGTCTGCCTACAGGGACAGTGGCTGGGGATTCCTCCTCCGAGTCCTCCTGTGACTGTGTTTGTGGTGTTCTGGGTGTTGGTAGGGGGATGTGTGTCCCTTCCCCTTGCTGATCCTACTGCAGCTGTTTCTGCAGGATCAGATTGTGGAGCTTAGCACATAGTGTGAATATTTGTGTACATGTGTATGGATTATACTGCAAGGCTCTACCGGATATAACTAGGCATTGGAACCATAACTTCAGAAGCCCAAACACATGTTCTATGACGTTTCTAATTTGAGCATGTGCCTCATTATGGCATTCTTCCATGGGTGTGTGTGCATTTCTGATGGGTGTCATCATCCACATTTCCAGGCCATAGCCAGCATCCCCCAGTAAATGGCCATGTGGGATGTCTCCCCCTAGCAAACATCTGGTAAAGCTGTGATGTGTGACAGATATGGGAGTTATGATAACTGCCAGGGTTGCCAGCACACACATTCAAGATAATCTCCTGGGCTTTGCACATGACTTGGCAGTTGACGAAGTGATATCCCTTGCGGTTAATCTAGATTCTACCCTGCTCACCAGGTGGTGCCTTGATGTTTACATGAATGCAATCTGTGGCACCCAGTACTTCAGGCTAGTGCACTACATGTAGAACTGATGCATATTGCTGGCCCTCTCATCATAAGAAAGGGGAAATATATGTGCTCACTAGCATGTATGAGCATAGCATCCAGGAACTGCTGGAGTATCCTGGATGCTGATGTCTGTGAGACACCCATCATGTCTCCAGTTGGTCTTTGAAAAGTACCTGTAGCTATTATTCTAAGGGCTACACATTCCTTAGTTTCCACTGGGATGAGTTCCCCTCAGTTGGCTCTGGCTCTAAGGTGAGACCAGCAGAGCTCATAGAGTTCTTGTTATGTGTCCCTGTCCACCCTGTAGTGCTCTACAATCCCCAGCGCATGTAGATCCTGGAAGGTTTCCCTGGGCCTGAACACTCTTCTCAGCCTAGGCCTATTGTCAACAGCACCAGCAGCATTGACTTCAACTTCTAGTAAATACAGATGTAAAATAGCTACAGCAGTCCCTAGCATTGTTTCATTTAACATTTCCTAGTCACTACTCCAATGGTATTGAAGTATCGAGGGAAAATAAGCATGTAGGCTGCATGTATAGTTTATACATTTGTTGAATAGGTCCACCATGTGGGATTGGCTAATTAGGATGCAGTTCACCTACTTAGACTGTAATTAGCATGATTTAAAACACCTGATTGAGTGCTCAGTGCTGTGTTATGCGCACCTTCATGAAGCTTAGCGCACTGTCACATAAATAAGGTAAGAATAAGAAAAATTTATGATTTGCATCTCTGTTTTCCATAGCATGAAAACATGGACCATAAAACATGCAGATAAGCTTGTATATCCTATACTCAAACCCACTGACACTGTAGCCCTACACATACAGGGGCTGCGACAGGAATAGTTACATAACAAGCCTTTTATTCTTCCATTTGCCATTGTACAAACATGTTAATGGAGAAAAAAATGGAAGCTGACACATCCCCCTGATGTCATCACTCACTGTTGCCATCCATTAGAAACAAATACCTACACGTAGTGAACATCCCTACAGGGTTACTGTTTTTAGTGATTCAATAACTCTACTGATTTTTGGCCTTATTTGCATAATGTCCATGCTGACAGCCTGGAATCTATATGGTTAGTAGCCATGTAAGCAGGGCAACTGCATAGGAGCACAATGTTGTAAACACAAGGCAGGGTATCACTTTGGCTATATATGTGATACAGAACACATTATGCTTCCGGTACATTAGAACACTCTCTTTCATCAGTTTTAAATATTTTAAAGGCTGCATTATGTACATGTGCATTATTCATTCAGGGGTGGGGGGAGTTAAAATGACATTTTTATTTGGGAGACTGATTTTCTAGCATTCACATTGTGTACTTAGGCCATAATATGTGTGGTGTTATCTGTTAAGGTCAGTTCTGTCCAAATTTCAATACTTTTAATTGTCCGTGTTTCCATGTAGACTCCTGTATTCGTAAATTTTCCACATACACTGCCAACACATACACAGAGTCTACACAGTTTCATTGTAGGTTGTTGGATCACTCAGTTGCATTGATTTGCTTCGTTAGCATAAATTTCAGCTACTTATGCTGAAATTTACATTCCACGAAAGTTTCTGTATTTGCCCATGAGTGTGCATGACTGCACTCCCCTACATGGAGTTTACTGAATCTAAAACTTGCTGCGGCCGTTTACACATCACGCCTCGACACACACATGGTAAATATTATCATGTAAGTTTTATTGAATTCCCACCTCTAAGTTCAGCTCAGTTTCAATGTGTGCATGTTCTGCATACATGAGCAGGATTTTTCTTGTGTACATTTTTGCCAGGCAATTTGTCTGGGTGGATTTTCATTAGTGACACAAATGTGAAAACCAGCACTGCTGGTTCACATATACTGCAATTGCACACCGACAGAATGACACTATTTGCAGATTCACCTTGCATACTTGTGCGATGTATTAATATAAACATCACCCTGTTAACAATATCACAGTGACTGAAGAATTTATCCATCAATTTAACCACTCTGCTGCTAAATACAGTAATGCACAATTCATAAACAAATATGATTAAGATAAAATGTCAGTATCTTTATTGCACTTTATTTTTCAATTTTGAAATAAATTTTTATAAAATTTAAAATATATTTTATGTAACTCAAAAAACATTTATTAACATTTTTTCTTAAGTATTGCCTGCCATAAATCATTCCTGTAACTGCATAATACTGAATTACTAGTGCTGCGTAATCCAACATTCCATTTGTTTACCTTATTCCTTTGGTACCTGGGGACCCCACTAAAAGCATGTGCTGTTTTCAGGGGTAGCATGAGCTCACTATCTGGTTTAACTGATTTGCTCAGAGTCTCTTCCACTATGAACGAAAGAAACTGAATACACCAAGGATCAGAATCTCAGAACTGTATTTGCTGAAAAGAATGACCAAAAAGTGTTTTTGTCAAGAGGCAGTCCCCCCTGCACTCCCCAGATCCCCAAACTTATATATACCAAATCTATGGTTGTACCAACTCAAAGAAGGGGGAAATTCCCCAAAACAGGGCATCACTGCCAACAGAACTCACCGACAGGATACCCAAAGGAGGAACTAAAATTGTTGGTGGGATGAACCTCGGGCAACTGAAGCTCGAGAGTTCAATGTTCGTTCACCCATAGGTATTTATTTATTTATTTATTTATTTATCGACATTTATTAACTGGGTCAGAAACCCATTTTCAGTGGAGATCCAAGGAGAAAAGCTCCAGTTATATTTAATATACATGTTAACAGAGAATACAATATAAATTTAGTTACATTCAGTTTACTTTTTACAGAGAAAACAAGTTTCAGTTAGCATATTATCATTTTGCAAACAGAGACTGAGAGAATAAAGCCTATATATATTTAGATGGATACAGTTCAGTCTGTCAAATTGTCATTTGTCAGTGAACTGAACTGCTTGGGCAAGAGCATTCATTATCAAGTGCTGGAGATATTGAAATAAAGAAAGTCAAGTATATGTGGGTAAGCTAAGTGTGGGTTTGGGATTTTAATGCCAAAACTTTCAGACATACGAAAACGTTTCGACATTAGTGGTAAGAGTCTGCATGCAGGTGCTAGCAGGCTAGGGATACTGTAAGCTTAGGAAGGGGTTAGATTTAGCATGTGTGTAACTGCATGTGTGTGTATGAGCTGCTGTATGTTGTATATCTTAGTGTCTTGAGTATAATGGTAGTTTCACTGAAAGGGTTTTCTAAGGTAAGATTTAGGATTGGAGTTAGGAGCAGGGTTAGGGTTAGCACGCATTAGTAATGTGGTGCAGGGAGGCCAAAGCCTGCTTCTGCCCCTAACCCCAACTCTACAACATACCTTAAACCTTTTTGTAACAGTATCACCATGATTTCTATTTCTGTATTGTTTTGTGAATATATTTTAAAGTTCTGGAGAAGAAGTTTTGGTGTGAACAGTAACAGTTTTGTCTTTTTGAGATTAAGTAATAATTGTGCATTGTTTAGCCAGGTTTCAATGGAGGTGAAGGTGTCTTGAGTTATTTTTAGGAGATGTTGAAGGTTATTGGAGGAGAAGATAATTATGGAGTCATCTGAGTACTGCATGAGTATGCTTTGGAGGGAGGCAATTAAACTTATTAATAAAACTGTTGAAAAATAAGGGTCCAAGAATGGAACCCTGGGGGAACTCCAGTTTTGTTTTCAAGGTATTGTGAAAGATTAGTTTGCCATCTAAAGCATTGTTGTCTATTAGTTAATTAGTTGGCAAACCATTTTAGAATTAGTGGAGAGCATCCCAGTGTTTATAATTGTTATAGTAAGTTTTGATGTGTTACTGTATCAGAGGCCTTAGATAGGTCCAGTAGGATTACAGAGGTTAGCTGGCCAGAATCCAATGTTTGTTCGCAGTATCTGTGAATTATATAAGTGCAGTGGACGTGCTGTGTGCTGGGCAGAAACCATGCTAAGTGGCAGCAATGAGACTGTTATCAGTAAGATGTTGTGGTAATTGTATATTAATGCACTTTTCCACTATTTTAGATAAAGTGGAGAGGATAGAGATGGGGCAATAGTTTGTCAGTTCATTGGTATTTCCACCCTTATTTAGGGGTGTTACAATATATTTTTTTCAAAAGTTGAGGAACTTCTGATTCTGTGACAGATCTATTAATCAATATGCTAACAGGGTAGGTATTGCATCTACTGTGAATTTTAGGTATTCTGAGAAGAGGGATCAAAGTTTTATTTGAGAAGAAGCTTATGTATTAGAGAGGTGGCAACATTTCACAGAGTAAAAGCAGGAGTTGCAGAGGTAGCTGTGGAGGTTTCCTGGTTAAGAAGATTGTTAGTGCTGGTATTACTGTTTAGTGATTCAAGTAGAAGTGGATTTAGTGTTTACGTGGAATTTGTATTTGTTGGGGGATAGTTTACAAGTTTAAGTATACTTCTATGAAGTGGGAATTAAAGATGTTAGCTATTGCAGATGGATCTATGTCAGGGGCTGGTAAAGGGTTTGAATGAACCCAGCAGTGAGGAGTGTAGAGACAGATTTCCAGAATTTTTTTTTTTTGGGGGGGGGGGGTTGGTTTGGTTGGTTAATTGTTGAGAGAAGTAGTTTCTTTGTCAGCAATGACTATTTTTTTGGATTTATTATGTAGCTGGTTGTATATAAACATGTTTATTGGAATAAATATGTTTATTGCTGGGTCTCTGTAGTCTTTCTACTTTATGTAAAAACCTGTTTGTTCATATAAACGTGTTCATTGTTGGATGTCTGTAATGTTTCAACTTTGTGTATAAACATGTTTATTGCCTGTTTTCTATAGTGTTTCTACTTTATGTATAACCATGTTTATTTCTATAAACATGTTTATTGTTGGGTTTCTAAAGTGTTTCTAATTTATGCATCAACATGTTTGTTGGTATAAATATATTTATTTCTGGGTTTCTGTAGTGTTTGTACTTTATGTATAATGTTTATTGCTGGGTTTATGTAGTATTTCTACTGTATGTATAAACATGTTTATCAGTAAAAACGTGAATTCCATCATTGTGCAGTACTGAGCTGTGTCCCTTCGTACTGCTGAAAAGCAGGCAGGTAAGTCATAGCAGGTAAGAGAATTATGGCTGACATCAAAAACTGCTGAATTTGAAATCTTTGGTATTTCAATTTGACAATGTCAGCTAATTAATATACAGATCGTTGACATTTTTGGCCGGAATTTTGACCGGATTACATTATGACCTTTGTTATTTTGATAGTAAACTGTGAAGGGACATTGTTTGTGCTGAGGGGAATGATGATGCATTTCTTTGCATTCAGTTTGAGACTGTAACTAATACACCAGTCGTTGGTCTGTGTGAGACCATCCTGGAGTATACTGACATCATTTGGGGATTCAATGATTGCACCTAGTTCACAGTCATCTGCAAACTTGGTCAGCCATAACCTTTTAGTTTTTACCTGAATTTCTGTGAAGTATATACCAAACAGTAGGGGCCCAGCACTGACTCCTGTGGCACCCCACTGGTAACAGGTCTGCTGGTTGATGTGGAGTCACCCACTTTGATAGTGTGTGTCCGGTTTGTGAGCCAGTTGGCAACCCATCTTACAACAAAAGGGTTCACATTCAGTTTGCTAGGTTTATTGGTAATGCCTGCATGTGGGATTGTGTTGAAAGCTTTTGCCAAGTCGAGGTATGCTGTGTGCACAGAGTTGCCCTCATCAATAGCCTTGGTCACACTTTCAAAGAAAACCACCAGATTTAACAGGCAGGATCTGTTCTATACAAAGCTGAATTGGGTTGAGTCCAGGGTTTGAAGGTCACCTATGTCTTTACTTATGAGGTCCATAATGATACATTCCATGGCCTTACAGATAAGGCTGGTCAGGCTTATGGGTCTGTTGCTAGGCCACCTTTGTTCCACAGGAACAAACCCTGTGGCTCAGCTATGATTGAAAAAGGTACTTAGTGGTGATGCTAGTTCATGATTTAGCCTGTTTAGAAGACAGCCTGGGATGTCATCTGGTCCCATAGAGGCTATGTTCTTTGCCTTGGACAGGGCTTTGAGGACCTGCTCTTCAGATGTGTAAGGTGGGGTGGAAATTTGGGGGAGGGTTTGCTGTAAGTTAGGAGGGGATATGGGAGTAACAATTTCACCAAACCTATCTGCTAGCAGGTTCACTAACTCTGTGGGGTCAGTGTGTGTGATACTGTTAGTCACCAGTTCTACACATACTTGGGTCCTACCCTTTAGGTTATGTACATAGCTGTAAAAGGCCTTATGTTTATCCGTAGCAGTACTTGCTAGGTTTCTCTCAAAGGAGCTCTTGGAGGATTTGACAAGTTGTCGTATTTGCCTGTTAAGGCTGAGGAGAGTGCTTTTCCATTGTTGGGCCCTTGTCCTTGTTTTCTTGGACAGCAACTTTTCGCTTTTATTGTAGAGTTTATTGATGCTGGAAGGCCACCATGGCAGCTTAATTTTACTTGGGACTCTGGCTTTGATTCTATCTGGTACAGCCGAGTTTATACATTTATACAAGTGATTGTACAGGGCTTTAGGGTAAGCTTCGGCATAGTTACCACTTTCAGGTTGGGATTGGGCTTGGAATGCCTTTATACCTTCACCTAGGAGGATATAGTTTGCCTTGGTAAAGTTTTTAGTCTGATTTCACCCTTTGTGAGTTCTGGTGTTAGTGTATTTATGGTCAGTTTTAACTAATGCAGGTCCAACAGTTGCAGCAGTGCACCTGTTTGACATGTTGGTGAGGACCAGATCTAGAATGCTTGTTCCTCTTATCGGGGTATGGACAATTTGCTCCAGGGCATTTGAATTCACAAAGTCAAGGAACTTTTGTGCTGGTGAGTTTGGGCTAGAGTAGGTTTCCCAGTTGATGGTGGGATAATTGAAATCCCCCATAACCAGTGTGTTCAGTAAAATTTGGATTGTTTTCAGTTTGGTTAAGTAGGCTTTATAGGTGTTGTGACCCATGCAGGGAGATCAATAACTGGCTAGGACTTGAATGGGGGTATTACCTACCTTAATCTGGACCTAGAGTAACTCAATGGAGTTGTCCAGTCTAACTAAACATGAGATGAATTTATCTCTAATATAGATTGAAACACCACCTCCTTTGGTTTTTCACATGTGCCTTTTGCTATCTAAAGGTGTAGAAGGCATTGTAGCCTTGAAGGGCCGGGGTACTCTCTGAGGCTTTAAACCAGGTTTCTTTGACTGCACAGATATCTACATCTTCTAATGATAGAAGTGCTTCCAGGGAATGCAGTTTTTGATTTAAGCTCCTAGCATTTAGCAGCATGACCCTTATTTTGTTCTGATTGGCTAATTTCACAACGGTAATGTTGTTTTTGAGACCTTGCCCAAAAATGGCACAATGGGGGAGGCAACAACCTTTGCCAGCAGCTAAAAGCCTAGGGGTGCCAGGTGCAAACTGTCTCTGGCAAAGCAACAAGCTTTGTCAACCATGGCTTCCCAGGCAGACAGGAACTGGATCCCCTTGGAATGACACTAAGAACTAAGACAATTATTAAAATCAATCATTTTTGTTTATATTGTGGCATCATTCCAGGTAAGGGTAGTATGGTGCTGAATGCTAGGGACATACCTGCCTGGGGCACATACTCAGAGAACTCGATCATGTCTCTCTTCATACATTCCAGTGAGGTGTATCTCAGGTCATTCACACCAACATGAACTATGACAGAGTCATAATGGTACTTGTTGCTGAGAGACCTGAGTGCATATGTGATTTGGCGAATTCTGGCACTGGACAGGCAGCTGACTGTGACTTTCTCCTTGTCCAACCTGGTGAGTGGGACATCTGTGTATCTCACTATGGAGTCTCATGACTAGAAAACCTGTTTTTTGAGTGTTACACCTTATGGGCTTGGTGGATGTGATACTGGTGTTGCTATGCATCATGGGTGGTGTGGAGACTGTGTTAGCTGTAGCAGACTTGTATTGTGGAGGTCTCTGGTGTTTCAATAAGTTTTTTGAGAGAACATCTGTATATGTGGATTTACGTGTTTGATGCATACTATGTGTATGAGTAGTGGTACTATGTGAATAGGTAGTGGTGGGTGAACTGACAACCTTTTCCATGTTACTGTTTGAGTGAGAGAGAGCATGGATTCTAAATTCTTGGTGTAAATACATCTCTCGCACTCTGTACTAGACTGTGCTATTAGTAGAGGGTTATCTGTGTACATGAAGCAATTACTACACTGCCTCAAGAGACCCAAGTTAACAAGGTTGGCAGGAGAAACAAGTGTAGCCCAACTGTCCATAATGCTAGGTTGAAGACTGTTGTCACTAGGGGTGGCTTTTCAGAAACGATCACAGATGAGCTCAGCGAATGGATATTCCTGCCTCAGTTTTAAGGGGAAATTTGTTGAATTTAACTGTCTGGCTTTGGCACACAATTGGGCAGCAGTATGTGGTGCTGTACAATGTGCAAAAAAGCGGTTTCAGTGGGAAACACTGGAGAATATTTAACAAAGCAGAAAAATAGCAGTGAGACGCTGAAAAACTGTTTTAAATTGCAGAAAATCAACCCAGGAGGCTCTAAAGAATGATTTAAACAGTTAACAGATCAATAAATTAAGTGCTGCTTGGTGGAAAACCAGAGCAGGCAGAACAGATAGCTTTAAAACAGTGAAAAAATACCAATAAATACTTAACAAACAGTGGAAACAGCAAGAAAGCTTGCTTAACAGTGAAAACCACAATACAATTCGATTTTACAGGCATAGTATAGCAGGCAATTGCAGTATAACAGTGTAGTTTAGTATACAGTAAATAAATACGATAAATAAAGCAATAAAAAGTGTAGTAAATAGTACAAATAAGCAAAAAATAAAATAAAATAAAATAAAAAAAACAGGCAGCTTATGGTTTTTGGAAGCTCTGAAGCCTCTAGTCGTCTGGTATCTCGGCTTAGAGTTGTGGCTGGTAGCCTACCTCATTTCAACTCTGTACAAACACTGCTAAGTTTCTGTAGTGTTTCTACTTTATATATAAACATTTTTATTAGTATAAATATGTTTATTGCTGGGTTTCTGTAGTATTTCTAATGTATTTTTTAAACATGTTTATTGGTATAAACAGGTTTATTGCTGGGTCTCTGTAGTTTTTCTACTTTATATATAAACATGTTTATTGCTAGGTTTCTGCATTGTTTCTCCTTTATATATAAACATGTTTATTGTCGGGTTTCTGTAGTGTTTACAGATTGTTTAAATGTATGTTTCCCTTTGCAGCTAATATAACTTTCATGTGGCATGTTGTATTTAACTATGTAGGTACTGTTACACTTGGGAGCTTATCTCCTTGCATCTGCTCTGCAAATTAGATGTTGCCGAATAAGATCAGCCCAGTTACATAATTAATTAATTAGCTTTACCCAAGTACAGGGTATCATCTACAATCTGTCTGCAGGCACTTATCATAACTCAAAAATATGGCACATCTCTGACCCATACTACCATTTAATGGGTCAGGGTTGGCTTAATGGTTAAGGTATTCACCTCACTGGCACAAGTTACAGAGTTTGATTCTCGCCTTTGGGCATTGTGTAATTATCGGTTAAGAATGCAATAGTCTGCAGACTGATTGTCCAGTGTGTATCTATGAGCTAACTAACTAGCTTAACACAAAGTGAGCACAGCAGATTAAAGTTAAAAGCTAGGAAACATAATTATTTAGGCATGAATTCAATTCCTGCTATCTTCATTTACATATTTTATAACTAAGACGGACAAGTACTTAATCTGACAATGGGCTGCTCTTGAAAAAAGGCAGTTTCATCTCCCCAGTTAGCAAATAAATAAAATTACTTATATGGCCACATTTTACAGAGCTGGAAGAAATCTGGATGAAGAAGTGAATTCTCTTAACGAAGCAGGGGAAGGTTATTATGTCACTGCTGTTACACTGCAGGAGGATGGCAGTTTGACCTTCAATTACAACATCAATATCCATCTTTTTCAGTTCCGGGAAAATGAAAAGGAAAAGGGTCACTGGAGGATGTTTTGAGAGTCACACGAACAGGATTGTGCTCCAGGATTCATACAATTTATTAATAAATGTACTTTTTGTTACTTAACTCATTGATGCAGTACTTATAAAGGATCCAGCTTGGGACAGTTAATTTAATGGGCTACAGAACACTGATGTAATAAAGCTACAAAGATGATAAACACAACTTGTAGTTATTCTAGTTAGTTAATAATCCATGGTTTAATGCATTAAGAAAAATCACTGCTACAGTTATCAAGTTTCATTATAAAGTTTCTCCTCAGTAGCTGTCAGAATGTGTGACAGTCTGAATGTATGAAAGGCTCAACAGACAAACATGTTCATATTGGCCATGTGGCAGGATAACTGACAGGATCTGTATGAAAGGACACTAGACAGAGCGTCTTTATATTGTCTTACTATCATAGGTTCATAGGTGTGCACTAGGCTAATGAACTTGGAGCCTTTACAAGCCTAGCCCATAGAAGTGCCCTAACATCGTGCCGCCTGACGTTAGTCATGTCAGTACCTTGTAGCACCAGTAATTTTAGCAAAAGTTAATTAATTTTTCTTTGTTCACAAGATGGCAAAATCTTAGTTTTAGAATTGAGAAAGATGAGAAAGCTTTATGGAGAGCCGTAAAAAATGTTGCAGATTGGTTAGCTTCAAAAACCAAGCAACAAACATTTATTGTGTTGAGTAAGGCTTTGAGATTGCCAGTTTACTAATGTTTGGCAATAGTGACCCACATGCCACACTTCATTCATTTTTTTTTTAACCTGGTAAGACTCATTAAGCACAGGGGTATCTTTTAGGGGTGCCCCATGAGCAATGCCTGGCTAAGCGAGTTACTCACAGTAACACAGTGTCAGGATGGAGGGGAAGGGAATTGAGCATCAGATGACAAATGGCAATGCTTGTTAGTAACCCCATATATTATATTGTCCTTACTTAATACAAAATTTGTGATACAAGAATCTTTCAAAGGTAATGAATACTTAAGAACCTTGAATAAAGCCAATTACATCATCCACTCACTTTGATAATGCTCTGAAATTATGAGTATTGCTTGAGCAAAAAATTGTTTAAATCTGTAGGAGTTGAGCAAGGCAGTCATCTGGAATTTTGCTTTCTACCTGATGACTGAGCATTACAGAAACCATCCACCAATGTCTGACCCAGTGGAGCACTAACAAAGGGAGATGCATGTTACTTTCATTATTATTTATTTAAAATCTAAGTAAGCCCAACAGACGCAGCATCTGTTTGCAGGGACATCTTCGGATGACTATGTGGTTAACTGATTTGTTCAGAGGATCAAATTTGCAAGTGTAGACTACAGGAATCAAACCACAGACTACAAAAAAGTGCATCAGCTCATATGCTTAATCATCTATACTAAACAGGGGTTCCTATTATTTCCTCGAAGAGGCGTTCTATCGAACACCTCTTCATCAACCCTGAAACTGTGAAATTTGAAAATATCGAATGTCCACATAAGCGATTTCTTTCCTTGGGAAAGAAATCGCTTGGCTATCCTCATCAGTTTGCTGTCTTGCCTGCTGTAGTTTGACCTCAGAGTTGGTATATTTACTTAGGAGGGGTGGGGGGGCAGACCCCCACGTTGGGTGGTGTGGGTGCGAAGCCCTGCACTTTGTAGTGTTTGTGGTTATTTGTTGGTCTTTGTAGGGCAAGCGATTTCTTTCTAAGGGAAAGAAATTGCTTATGTAGAGGTTCGATATTTTGAAAGTTTGTGGTTTTAGGGTCGATGAAGAGGCGTTCAGTGGAACACCTCTTCAAGGTAATAGTATAGACCCCTAAACTGCCAGGTTCCTTATAGTCTTAGAATCCCCCTGAATATTATCACTGACACTGTTGTACTCTTACTGGAAGCTACATGAATGCTGATTTCTGGTATTGCCTTGTTATTATGTCATTGATCTTACTCAACAGAATCAGGCTGGTATCTTTCCAGTAACATCTCCTTGGCACTGATTATGACAAAACTGCATAACATGTAAGGAAAATGCTGGATATATTCCTAAATGAGGAACACAGTGTGTGCATGTGCAAACAGAATGCAAACAAAACAGCTTGCTTATAGGCAAAACTCACATACAAGCTATAGCCCATAAATATTAAAGACTAATACAGTGAAAACATACTGAAGGAGGGGAAGTGAAATAGATGACTTGTTCTCAAATAATGAGCATTTTATATTGCCTAATTAATTAATACAGAAGGATAAATGGGTAAAGTTTACTGATATACTTCAGGCAAATGTGCTGAACTGTCCAAGAATTATTTCTGACGTGTATCCTGCAATATTGATGTAATGGTAACTAATGTCAGTGACAACACTGGAGTTATGCACATTAATAAAAATGGGCATGCCAACAAAGGATGTGACAGAGATATAAAGTTGCAGTGTTACAAAGGGGAGTAAAAATGAAGAAGATGCATTATGGGATGAATGCATAGGTTTCAGTTATTGTATATGAGATATGTATACAGGGACTTTATACATGGATGCCAGCACCACTGTTGTATTCTCCACTTTATCATGTATACCCAAGAAAAAAATGCACCTTACAGCTGTAGTTTTATGTAAATCACAAATAGACATGTTTTTAAAATGAATGTCAATGGCAGCATAGGAAAGGGGTTTATCACCTGGGGACATGTAATAGACATGCAAGTGTTGTATAGTCATATAAATGCTAAATGGTAAACTAGTAATACACAACATACACAAGTGATAAATGACAGCACAGATTGGATAGCAAGTTTTACATTGTGGATTTGCAAACATTTTAGACATCATTATACTGGGTATGCTCACATGGAATTACAGGGAACAGTAACAAAACAGCAACTGACCAACACCAAAACCCGAGAAAGTTTTGTAACAGTGGACTAATCACAGCTTCTGATGGTCTGGCAGCATGCCATACAGTAAGAAACATTTATGGAATCCCTCATCTGCCATTCAGCTATACATTACAAAAACAATTGCATTAACAAAGAAATGCCTGGATGAGGACATGCAATACAGAGCATAGTTATCTTGGGAATATGTAATGCCTGTAAGCAATGAATGATGTAATAAACATTTCCATCGTGTCATTTTCTAATACATGCTAGGACAGATAGAGAAATGCATAGCAATCATGGATGCCACAGAAATACACATATTGGTCATGTCATGAAGAAAGCCCTTGAAGGGCTTATAGCACTTTCCTGTCATAAGGGATATATATGCCATACCTTGTAGGACAAGGCCTGAAAAAGCTGACCCTCTTGAGTGTGCCACAACTATTGTCAGTGCATAAATCACCCGCTGTCTGACACATTTTTTGACAGACAGATGTTACCAGATTCAAACTCCTGTCTATTATACGAGGCTGTCTCCAGATGTCTGTTTTGGCTGCATGTGCTACATGAGATAGTAGTGGAGACTGTCACAAATATCTGAATATAATATGAACAATCAAATTTAGTCAGAATACTGGAAAGGAGCACACATAACACACTGTCCACACAACAGTGAACAATACAATATCAATGTTTCTTTGACAAAGAAGTTATTTCTATCATGTATTATACACACCGCCCAAGAACTGAACCACAGTCTATCTGTGTAGGTATGCTATACAAGCCAATATCCAATGTACATGCTACAGGACCACTCACAACACGACATCCCCCAAATAACCATTTCACTGCCATGTAATCACAAGCTGTGATGATATCATTGTCCATAAAAATGTAGAAGAATAACTAGATACAATGGTGTTTATGTAACATCAGTACATTCACATAATTTTGCCTTTTCAAGGATTGAACAGCAAGCTATGTGACACTGTTGATAATGACATGTGGATGAACCACGGGCTCCACAGTGGAGCACTTAACACAACTGTAACATTCCACCTGTGCTAACATATTTCATCAGAGGTATGTGTTTCAAACAATCTATTTGAGATAAAATGGATGGTAGAGACCTCCCCCACTGTAAATGGACACATTATAACTGTGCCTAAGCCAAACAATGCTAACAGACACTGAATGTGGATGGTGAACACATGAGCATTTGACAACATAAAATACATGATATTGTACCATGGAAGAAGTGTCACTACAATTGCGAGATATGTCAGTATGTCAAGTCCTTATATCATGTTATTGCTGCAAGGGATATTGTGCCTATAATTGCTGTGCTGAGACAGAAACATACAGTCCTTTGTGCCAGAGGATAATGTGTCAATATATGTTATGTAAGGAAAATGTAATCACGTCATCATTACTCTGAATAAAAGTATTGCTATGTAAGAAATTATCATAGTTTTTGTAAGAGGACTCAGCATCTATACACGTACACTGCAGATGTGTTTAGTGACATGTACAGTCACAATAAGACTGACACAACATAGTATGAGCAGTAATGACTGGATTTGAACTAACTACCCAAGATCACAAACAAAACATTAGTGACTGAATTGCAAACATCTTACGACATTTTGAGGTACAACTGGGACACAGCACATTTCAAAGGATGACATCACCACTGTTTATTAGTTGGCTGCTTATGCTAAAATGTGGTCAAAGTGCATAATAAAGTTATACAGCAACACTTTATATATATATATATATATATATATATATATATATATAAAGAGTAGTTTACACAGTATGATGGTGAAATATACCCTCACAGCTGGCTTCAGTAAAGCTAAAGCTAAAATTGTGAAAAGAAATTTTGCCTATATGGATGACTGCACATATGAGTACAGAAAATTGACAAGAATGAGCTGGAATTTACTGGCGAAAACTGGCAAAAGAACCAGGGTATTGGGAGCAAATAACTAGGGAGGTAAAGGTAATACAGTGGGATGAGGCCAAGAAGATGTTTGGATTGCAGGCTAGAGACTGTTTTCCCTATCAGGGACTGAGAGAATACAGATAAAGAGAAAGGTATAGGGGAGTACTAAGTGAAAAGCTCTGGTAGTTTTTAGTTGAATTTAGAACAGAAGCTACTGTTAAAAGGGGATAATTAGTAGGAGATATAAAGTATTGTAAGATAATTATAAGAATCCATCAGAGGAGGTTAGAAATGAGTGGGAAGAGAGAGACTGGGAAATTAGTTTACAAGGGAACAATGGTAGGAAATACATATGGCTTCCAAGTGTGCAACAAAGTCCAGAAGGTTTGGATTTTTGCTTGGAAGTGTCTGCATAGATATTTTATACCCCAAGCATACTTCAAAGCAGTTTTCTTCAGGTAGTTAAAAAATGTTGGAGCTGTGATGGGGGAGAAAAAGATAACTGGAAACATGTGTTTTGGGAGTGTAGTGAGTTGGCATATTTAAAAAAATTCCTACAGAATACACTCTCAGCAAAATTGGGTGAACAAATATCTGTAACTGAATATTATTCTTTTGAGCTGGGACACAGGATCTGAACTGGCTATACCTAGTAGGCCTTGTTAACTTTAATTCTGTTGGCCTCCAAAAAAAACAATTACTAGAAACTGGATAGCAAAGTCTAAACCAACTACATTTGAAATATTGAATATTACAAAAGAGATGAACTTAAAAAGACTTCTTTAGAAAAAGGAAGGGGCTAATTACATAGAATTAAATGGAAATTGTGGGGACAAGACATGCAGAATAATGTTCAGGAGGAAGATGAGTGAGGTTTAAAGGAAAGCAGGAATTCAGCAAATTATAAAATGTTGAACTAATGATAGCTGTACATAACAGATATGGAATCTTTAATGTATGTAAAAGGAAAAATGTTAATATGGTCTGTTTTCTTTTCCATTAATGTATGTTTACCTGTGTCTTAAGTGATAATTTAATAAAGATGTTTAAAAACATAATATCCTATATATGTAGTTACAAAATGTACAAAGCACATAACCAAAGTCACACAACACAGTAGAATTCACACTCCAGCTGTGAGATACTGCAGCTATGGCAGTATTATGTAATCATTTTAGGACCAAAAATGGTTTTCCCTGGGGATGCTAGCATTTGCTAATGTAACAGTTTGCCACTGTAGAAATGTACATAAAGGTGGTTATGAGGTGGCCAGTGGTATATGACAGTAATCACAGTCACACTGTTTAACCAGTGATGAACATGAACCACCAGTCATCTGGGGTTGTAAACTTTGCCACTGCAACTGTGTGTAAACAAATACTAAATTTATTTGCAGTTACATACACACACTTGTAGAAGTTAAACACTGCTGTCTTTGAACCTCCTACATATCTATTTACACATTCTAGAGAATATCGTAAGAAATGCAAGCACCACAGGAGAAGCCTGACATTTAAAGCATGACATTTCACTTTAAAAAGAGTGACCAGAGCAAGAAGTACATTCAAGTGACACATTCATCCTACTCAATTGTCATTGCAACATCAGAAATGTACTTTGTGGAACACATTATCGAGCTTGTGGTTAATGACAAATAAAGTGAAAGTGAAAGTACAAAAGTTCATATGTTGTTAGCAATAGTGGCAAGAGTTGCTTTTCAAACAACAGCACAGTGGTATCACAAAATGTGATTAAATGTGTATTCAAACCACCCTATGTAACATTATCAGTTAAGTGAATTTTAATCAAGCACCAGCTGCCCTTTTTCTCTAAGCTCACTGCACTTCCATCTTATGCCACAGGGAAATTTTCCTGACAGGTGTATTTTCTTCACTGAGTACTATCCAAAGTGCTACATCTGGACAATGCTGTAAGGCTAGTTTGTTCTTTAAAAGGCAGCATAAATTGATTTTTTTCACGTTTTCCTTAAGTTGCGAAAGTTATTTCATGCTGCCAAGTGGTGCACAAATGCATTTGACAATATTTATCAGAAGCATTCAAACAACTTTTTGAAAATAACAATTTGAAGACATCAAATGAATCATAGTGCATATCTAGCAATGAACACAACTACTACTGCATTACACTGATACATTCAGCCTTTTCACATCTCTTTGCCACATCAGTACTATCATGTATGTGTCACAATATCAGGACTTTAGCTAATACCATGGGAATGGAGAACAGCAGAGGGTGCAGTAGAAATTAATTAATTCTTAACACAGCACACACAGTTAATATTGGCATCATTTCAAATAAAACTTATCTGTCTGTCACTTTTAGTCAATAGTGACCTTACTTTGATAAAAGGGGAAAAAAAGCATAAAAATGGTGATCAAATACTTTAAAAAATGTACATTTCAAATGTTTAAGCAACTTTATTATCTTGCAACATAAACCTGCATGGATTTGAACATTCAAACGATAGTAAGAACAATCTTTTATGAGTATTTCCCATAGTTGCCACAGACAGCAACATATATTGGCAAGGAAAAGGTGTATAGATGTAATGATCATGATAATGTCACATTGCATCAAGTCACATTAAAGTCGAACAAAAATAAGTTATGAAAGTTGGTCTTTCTCATTTGACAGTAGGTGTCTAGAAGGTTATGATATTGCCAACAGTTAGGAAACACATTTACCACACGATATTAAATAAAGACTGCAAACACTGCAGATGTATTACACTCTTTATTTATGGTGCTGCATTCTCCTATCTCTGCTTTTTTAAGAGCAATTATATCTCTGTTTTATCACATATGTGATCTGTAACAATGTTTAATGTACTCTCTTGAATATGAACAATGTTTCTTACTAAGGGGCAGTAACTGTAGTCATTAAATCCAGCACTTGAATGTTATGAATGTTGTTGCCTTAAATCACTCAATGTATTTTCAGACGTTTTGGTAAGTCCCTTATTCCTGGAACACCCTCAGTAAGTGTACATCAAGCAGGAAGAGGTAGAGGTGGTCAATATGTCCAAGATAGAATATAGCAGTACACAGGCAATGGTATTAATGCTGTCAGAAGGCATGGGAGATACAACACCAGGCATGTGATATGGTATCCTCTGCCTGCTGTAGGGCAACTGCTTGGAAACAGGTGGCTATGGGGGTGGTCCTCTACTGAACCACCACTAACTGAAACAGAGGAGTTCTTGTCCACTATCCGAGATCCAGATAGCTTGGCAGATGGTTCCCATAGAATGCTCGACAGTGGTGCAGATGTGGATGACAGACCCAGAGTGTCACAAACAGACCTTCTAGGTATGTAAAATGCAAGTGCCATTGTTATATCTTTATATACTTATGTAATGGGTCTCTACTCCAAGCCAACAACCAAGGAGACTCAGCCTTTACCACTGACTCCAGTGAGGGATGGTCACTAACATGAAAGATGGATTCACACAGTATTTTCAGATGGAGATTCCTGCACTAACTACAATTTCCCTTAAGAGCACAGAGGAAGCATGCTCCAGACCTGGGGCTGGACTATTTCTCTCCAGGCCTACACAGCACTCCACATTGACCACTTTGGAGCTCTGTATCCCTGTTCCCAGTAGCTGACACAGACACTTGGATATTTGAGTTTCACATACACACACACATGCACACCTGGGAAAACCTGGCAGAGATTTATTAGCTGTACTCCATTCTGCCCAGACTCTGAGGTAATTACAATGCCACCAGTCAGCTACCCTAAGGCTCTTACAAAGGGTACCCAATTATACTGTGTAAAATTAAAACTAATATAAATGGTAGAGTGTGACCAAAGCAACAAGGCTTTCAAGAGTGGCCACCGTGTCACTAAAACAAGCATAAGTATTCTCAGGATGTTAAAAGTATTCTGTAAATGATCAACCATAATGAAAGGTATTAAAATATTTAATGATAAATAATAAAACAGAAAACAGGAGAATACTGAATACAATAAACAACAGAATCTCGACCACAGAAATATTAAAAAATAATACAGTTGGATAGTTTCTCACAGATGCAGACAGCAATACTAAACTATTCTCACTAAGCATCTCTGACTAATTAAAGCATTACTGTTCCCTGACTACTTACTAAAGCAAGGCAAGCTGATGTGTGCTAAGGGTCTTACCACAGCAAAACCCAGATGATGTCTCTTTCTCTCTCTCTCTCTGTGGATATGCAGGATATATATCCTGTCAGAAATCTTTCTTGTCAAATTCTGTGCTGCTGTGAAAGTTCCAAAGAAAACAGATGGTGGTTACAGGATGACATCACCTCTGGTCATCTGATGTGGTACAGTACACACGCAGAGCTTTGCCAAGGTCTGTGGCAGCATTTTAAAGCTATAACACAATTTCAAACTTTCCACCCCTCCAGGGTTCTCTGATAAAACATATACATTTGATCAGTTTCAACAATGCAACCTAATATACATGCATACATTCTTTCTGTCCAGCAGGACCTACTGTTGATGCATTTTTAACACAAGTAACTTTAGAAATATATTTGTAACTCAAATATCTGTACAAATCAGTGTGATAGTCAAATAACATAAAATTCTTTACAAAACTCCAGATAGCTATGCTGGCATATGTATACATGTACTGCCCTACTCTCCCTGGCACAGCTGGCACTACCTCATGATATCACAATATATATCTTAGACTTCTGAAATATAGCAAGCCAGAGATATCTGTGTGAGTCATATGACACAATAATGGAGACATACAGCAGGATGTTTTTTTTTTGGGGGGGGGTCCAACTGTTCACTACATTTTTGTATGAGAACATTTGAATCTACACTTGTGAAGGAGATCGTTCTCATTTTCTTGTTTCATTTGCATTGTGATACTTATGCCTTCTTTCCTTCCCCTTCCTCACATACAAGCAAATCTGGATTGCAGGCTGCCATCCTACCTCCCCATTGTAAGCACTCATTTGGTCATTTGTATTACTGTCTTTTTTTAATTTCTCCAAATCTTTTGGGTTTCTATACCATGACAGGAATGGACCCTATTACTAATTCAAAGTATGATTAAATTTCATGAAATTAGTATTGTTTCAATCTTTGATGTCAGCCAGAAGTGCTCTTTGCAGCACCCGCAGTGCCCCAGTAATGATGACTGCTGCAATCCATATGGGGTTACATGTATTGGTAACACATCTAAATACAATTGTAGAGTCTTTTTATAAGACCCATTGCTCCTACTACTATTGGAACTGTCTGGGTATCTTTCTTCCATGTTGCTCTTGTTTCTGCCTGCAAATCCTGATATATTTTGCATTTGTATCTCTCTGTACACAAGACACTGTAGTCACTGGGTGTAGAGATTTCAATGATCAGTGCTATTTTTGTCTTCTTTTCTTGGACCAGTATATCTGGTTTTCTCTCATCTGTCTTTTGAACTGTTGGTAATGGATGATGTCCTGTAATCTAAACTTCATCTTTTTCTATGACGCTTTGTTCATGTTTCCAGTGTTTTTCAGCTACTTCAGTATTACAATGTTTGCATAATCCCTACTGCAACAGTCTTGCCACATTATTATGCCTTACAATATACAATTCTTTTGCCATTAGTATAACATAACCAGTAATGAGGTGTGTGACTGTTTCCAGTTCTGTTTTACAAAACCTACATTTGTCTGCTTCTCCCACATAGTCAATGGAATTTGTAAAAAAAATGTGTACGTAGCCCACTATCTTGGGCTGTCAATATTAACCTTTCATTTTTGGTTTGAATTCGTCACTTCATAACCATTCCTGTGGTCGATCCTGATCAACATTAGGTTCTTCCAGAAGTTTTCTATACTTACAACTATAATTATGCATTTTCCACATTTCTTGCCTTTTCATCTGATCCTTCACCTTATATTCTTTCTTTTGTTTTTTGGCACATTTAGTTGCTGTCTGATTTTTATCTACTTCTGGTCTGATTTCCATTCTTGCTTGATGCCAATATGGTTCTGCTAGACTAAGAAGAGAAGTCATCTTAGATTTATTCTCCTCATATTTCAAAACTTTTGCAATGTTTGGGTCTTGTGAGGTCAGCAGATATATATGCAGTCCAGTGATTGCAGATCTATACATGCAATCAGTTTCATGGGGGACCATACCTCCTTCGGAATGGGGAATATATAATCTTGATATTTACTGATTTTTATAAATCGTTTAGTGAGCATGAAGCATCCTTTTTGTTTTCCTGTCTAATCTATCCAACACCTTTTGGGGCCAGTCAGTCACTCACTCCAAAACTGTAAGTTAGGACAGGCAGAGCAAATTGGTTTATAGCTTGAATTTTGTTCCTAGATGTCAATGTTGTTTTCAGGATTAAGTTAAGTCTTCTAAAATATTCTTTACTAAGTTTCTATTTGCATTTGTTCATGTTTTATTGTTGATCCTTCATCAATTCCCAAATATTTATACACTCCCTCTTGCTGAAGTTATTTGATATCACATTCTTGTCCCAAACTGATGTTTTCTTGGTGCTGCAGCTTTCCTGCTTTAAAGGTTGCATTTGCACATTTATCAAGACCCAATGACATTCTTATGTCATCTGAAAGTTTTGACAACTTGCAGTTTTGCTTTCAGTTCCTCACCTGATGAGCTGTACAGTTTTAAATCATCCACAAAGAAAAGATGAGAAGTCATTACACTTTTCTGCTTTCTGGCAGCAAAGTATAGCTATGACATAATCTGTTAAGCAGACAGCTTAATGGGTTAAGGGCGACAAAAGAACAGCAGTGACAGAGAGTCACCCTGGAATATCCCCTTTGAATTTTTCTCCCTAGAATAATAATTTGCCCTTTAGCATGGCTTAACTGCAGAGTGGTTTACTACTGCTTCATGGACACTGTAATGTAGTTTATCAGTGTAGGGTGTATGACTTTGTTTAACAACAAATGATCCTTTGTTCCATATGACTTTCTTTTATTGCCCTTTTTGTTCTATGCCATAATTAAGTTTTCTTCTAAATGACTATAAACTTTGTCAGCATCAATTCTGGTGTATAGTTTATGCATAGTTGGAAGGCAAATTATTGGTCTATAATTTTTAGGGCAGCTTGCAGGTTCACTATTAAGTAAGAGCATTGCTTTTTCTGTTGTTATCCAGATTAGTGTCTGGTCAGGGTGTGAATATAAATAGTTCTTACTCATGGCTAAATCTCTATGCAAAAATGTTAATACTGTTAGGTATTGCATCTGGGCCTGGGGTTTTCCAATTAGAGGCTTTTCTTAACTTTGTTTCAATCTCCCTGGCTGTTACTTCATCCCATTTTATATCTTGTACCTCTGAACTTCTTATTCTTTCTTTTACTTCTTCTATCCATTTAACATCTTTGTTATGTTCCACAGGATCTTCATAGATACTTCTCCAAAATGTACCTATTTCTTCTTTTTCTGGTGCTCTTTCAATTCCTTTACCTTGTTTCCCAATTCTCTATAAAATTTTTTTGGGTCATCAATAAATTGCTTATTTTGTACTTTTCCTTTATATTTATCTATGTATCTTCTAAGTGTTTCTGCCTGTGCTGATATTTATAGTTTATTATTGAGGTAGTGCATGATGAATTGTGATCCATTATGATATTGCGCATTGCTTTTATCATGTTTAGCTTTCTGAGTATTTTTGTTGATCTGTTCCCTTTTCTAAGAGTGACACTTCTTGTCTTAATTGTTTTATAGTTTTCTCTATTCGATACTTACATGATGGTATTCGATTTCTCCTCTTCCTTTCCCTCACTACTCTGTGTTCTTGTGGTAGAACTTTATCAGTTATTAATTTAGCTGCACAGTAATATATCCTGTTTACTTCTGTTATATTGCATTGATCTCTGTAGACAGTCCTAATTACTGTGTTCATCTGTTTTATCAAACGTCTGACATTTTGAGTTTTATTGACCTTCTGTAGTCTATTTCTTTCATTGACTTTAATATATCTATCTGTATTAAATCATGTAATTCTTCTTTTAGTTCACTTTCTTTTAAAATGAGGGCACATTATTTGTTCTCCATTTCCTGTAAGCATTCTATAGAAAGTTCTATAGCATCTTCCTGTGGCACCCTCTCCTCAGTTTCATCCTGTATCATCCGTTGCTCTGTCATATGGGAATTCACTATCCTATCACTCCTCAACATTGACTGCATCAGAGTTTCCACAGTTTCCTGTCCCTTCCTTGCTTTCCAGCTTCAAGTGAACATGTATACTGGTTTCCTGTAGAAGGCTCCAAAATATTTTCATATGGCACCTGACCAATTGTTTCCTATTCCACTGGTTTCTCCTTAATTTGGATGTACATTGCTCTATCCTGTTGTGGTGCTTTCTGAGTTTGATTTTGTACACTGAATCCTTCACTTCAGAGGTACTCCATAACCTCAGTTTCTATTTCTTTAACTTCTCTATTACTAATCTCCTTTTCTAGTTTTCCTCTTTGTCTTCTTATTTTTTTGTATTGTAAAGTTTTTCATGTCTGGATGTCTTTGCCTGTATTTCTCTTCAAATATCTTTTTGTGATGCTCTTTTTGTATTGATTATATTTGCTTTCTCCTTTGCATAGATATTACACCATCTTTTTCTTTCCCGTGTCCATATTTCTTCTTCATATTTCTCCTGATCTTCCTGTTTCTCCTTACTTTGGGGACTCATTCCATCATGCTGTGATGTAACCTGTGTTAGACCTTCTACTCCAAATCCTTCACTTAGCAGGCACTCCATAACTTCAATTTCCATTTTTTAACTTCTACTTTACTAATCTTCTTTTCTACATTCTCTGTTTGTTTTATTATTTTTTATTCTGAAATTTTCCATATTTGGATGCTTTTGCCTGTATTTCTCTTTGAATATCTTTGTGGCTGCCTACTTTGTATTGATTAATTTGGCTTTCAGCTTTGCCTAGATATTGCACCATATCAAATCTCTCTTTATTTCTCATGTCCATATTTCTTTTTTATACTTTTCAAAAATCTCTAGGTTTTGTTGTTTATATTTTTGCAATTCCTCAGATGCTTTTTTTTTCAAACAGATCAAAGTTTCCTGGTCTATATACTGTTTTTCACAAATCTGTTGTGTTAATGAACATAATTTTTTATTTGAAGCTTCTGACAGTTTTTCTTGTGGAAGTATTTTTCTTTCCTTTAATTTCTCTCAATCTTTTTCTATATCTTGTGTCTGGAAATCCTGAGCTTTTTGCATAATAGTAACAATACATAATTTCTTTCTTATCCTCAATAGTCCACTCTATCATCTTTATGGCTCTTCTTTGGCCTTTCAGCTTTTGTGATTTTTGTGGACTGTTACTTCCTTCTACAACAGTGCCTGGCCTGACCCCACTGAAGGAATGTTTCTGTATTTTGAGGATTCTACATTGTCATTTTTTCCTGTCCTGACACCAGTGTGCCTACCAGGACTAGGCACTTTTTTATCCTGGGTCTTGTTCACCCAGCTATCTTTTTTTAATTTTTGACATACTTCTGTCCATGATATATGCTATATAAAATGCAGTCTGTATATCAGTGCTATCTTGGTGAGATTTTGTGAAACAACGGGGTCCATCTCGTAAATGTACTCACCAAGAATTGAGGATGAATTCAATATCAGTAATACTACCCTCTTTTGCTTGCTGAATTATCATCTCTCCATTCAGACCCCTATAAGGTAGATCTAGATATACATGAGATTAAAATTTCTGCTGTTTTAGCATCTGTTAGATTCTAACATACCTTTTGTATAAGGAAAATAAGTGATTCATTTTATTCTCTATTTTTCTGTTTGTTGTATTTATTGTTTGTTATCATAATGATCCTGAAAGTCTCACTATGGAAATTCTATCACCTGATGTCAGTGTATTGGTACCCTATGATGATGATGGTGGCAATGGCACAGTCTGGGGGTACACATAGTCAGTCTGACACTGAGGTCGTGGCACCCACATCCCCAGCCCATATCCTGGATACAGTCAGTATTCCTATACATTGGTATGACACAGAGAACTCTGAGATAGGATAGACTGAGGGTGAAACTATTGAGTAGAGTAATGTGTTTATTCTGGTTTCAGAGCTGGTTGCTGCTGCCTGTAGCCATCATGAGGACATTGTGCTACACAGGAGGGTTGGTTGGGGTGCTTGGAAGAGCCATGATGTCCACCCTCCTCCTGATGCTGGTATGTTATTAGGTGCTGCCAGACATATGTGTAGGGCTGTAATGGAGGTGCAGGCCTCAGAAGAGATGGTATGACTACTAAACATTGTTCATTCTTATGTGAGTGGCTCACTGAACTTTATGGGCAACTCCTTAGACAAAATAAATGAGACACTAGATCGGGTAGTATCTGTAATGGAATGTCTGTTGAGGAGGACGGGCATCCATGTGGCCATGGAATGTCTGTTGAGGAGGATGGGCATCCATGTGGCCATGGAATGTCTGCTGAGGAGGATGGGCATTCATGTGGCCGGAGATCCACTACATCTTCTGGTGCTAGCAGATGTGGCCATGCAAGCTCCTGCTCCCATACTGACACCACATCCATTGCTCCATTCGTGATTTTCGTGTCCACACCTAAATGTGGTAGGCCATTGGGTCAGGGTCCTTGATATAGTCGAGAGGAAAGCTTGTCCACCAGACATCGCTCATGTTCACATAGCATCCTGATGTCTTGTCAGAGTCATGGAAGTAGTAATACAACTCCTGGCAGAGGTTGTTCTTCTGGTTAGGGATGACAAGATTGAACTACTCTGCCATGCACAGTTCACACCTGTATGAGATGCCAGGATGTAGTGCTAGCACAGTGCTTGATTGTGTTCATGCAGACACACACACATTGTTAAAAAATTAACTTGCCCATACCACAACACACACATGAAAGCTGTCTAAACAGTGCTGTTGGGTGTTATACATCTGTTGTTACTGGCCCTGAACACTGTATACTCTACTCTGACAGATACATGTATTTCTTACTTGCACACACGTTCTTTGGTGTCAGCCCTGCCCTACTAACCCCACCCCCCACCCCCACACTGTGTGCAAATGATGATGACTGTGCTCTGCTCTTTGCACAGGTCTTTTTGACTTAGGGATGCACATGTCTTATGCACACAGTGGATAGCAGATGACTGCACTTAGCAATATGTATTTCAGAAGAAAAGTTGATGATTTCTTGTTCCACTCACTTGCGAATGAGTGTTTTTCTAATTGTTGAACCACATTTTACTTCAGTTAGTATTATTACAGCAGTAGAAGTAATAGGCACTTCAGCCTTGCTTCTTAGTATAGTTGTGCAGATGAGGGTATAACTGACTTGATCCAAGTTTTATAGATGGTAGTCAACTGAAGTGCTTGACACACAGTATTGTTTCTAATACATAAATGTATATTTTAAAAATCTGACAGTGGAGGTATTATTGACATAACTGTACACTTCAGACATATGCTCTGCTTAGGGACATATATGTATTTCTATATGACAGTAATCAGTTATATAACTTTTTTATTCACAGGTTCCACACTTAGCTTGTCATCATCACTGCAGGTACAAATTGTGTCGTTGGGGGTTGTTCTTGTCTGATGCTATCAGAACACAGCCATTACATAGCTAAGTAAAGGTCCTGGAGTCTCACAGGCATCAATTTTACTATGCGTACATGCATGTGATCATAGGCATTGACCTAGGTAGTGAGTGTGTGTGTGTGCTATCCTTTGCTTCTTAGCCAGAGCCAGACCATACTGTGCACACCTCCATCTACCAGCACTATCTGCAGCTGGTGGTTCTCCTACAGACTCCTCATCTGTACCTGCTGCTGGCCTTACCTGTGATCCTTGAAACTGTGCTCCTGTTGTTTGCTGTCCTTGTTGAAGAGGTTTCCTGAGAATTATATGGTATAACATGGCACAGACTGTATGCATTTTGATAGAGGTGCCTGGGACATACTGCAGTGAACCTCCTAATATGTCTAGACACTGGAAACTTGATTGAAGCAAACCAAATATACATTCTATGATATTTCTAGTTTGAGCATGGGCCTTGTTGTATCCTTGCTCAATGGGGTTGTTCGGGTTTTCTCATGGGTGTCACGAGCCAGGGCACCACTGCATAACCTGCATCCCCCACCTAGATGCCCTTAAGGAATGTCACCCCTAATAGATCTGGCATACAGCTCGCAAGTGTGTTATATGTGTGAGTCATGAAAACTTCCTACATTACCTGGACAGACATTATAGATGATCCCTTGGGCATTACAGACAACCTGACAGTTTATAGAATGAAAACCTTTTCTGTTGATGTACTTCCTATCCTGTTCACTAGGTGAGAATTTTAATTTTGTGTGTGCAATCAATGCCTTCCCAACACTTCAGGAAAGAATGATTTTGTGTGGAATTCCTGCATGGCTCTTGCATTCTCCTGTGAGGTGAATGGAAAACAGATGCAATCCCTTGCAGGTAGTAGCACTGCATTCAAAAACTGATGTAATATTTTAGAGGCTGATGCCAGTGACACCCCTAATATATATCCACTGTGGGTCTCTGGAAAGTACCAATAGCTAGTACACATAATGCTACACATACCACTGGAATGTGTTCTCCATGATTTCTCTAAGGTCTGAGGGGAAGATGGCAGAGGTTCCATATTTTCTCCAGTGTTTCCCTGTCCACCCTGTATCTCTCAGCACGTCTGTGTCATGCAGTCCATGAGAAGTCAAATGGGGTCAACACCCTCCTTCTTGCCTGAGGTCTGGCAGCAACAGCGCCCCCCTGATTTAAAGCCTGTTGTACATACATAATAATAGCAGCAACCCCTAACATGTGTTTCTTTCTAAGCATAATTGTGCTGCATTCCAAAGAGTTTTGGTGTACAGGACAAAAACCTTTTGTCGAATAACTCCTCCATGTTGGGTTCATTGGTTAGCATGTACGTCAGCTCTTTATGCCTTCAGTAGCATATTCTGCCATTTCCCTTTGCTTGGTAGCTCTACACATCATGGAGAGCCTCTTAATGAATACCAAATAGCACACAATTGTGTTGGCGGAGAACCATGCTGTCAACGCAATAGCTACAGTTCATGTAGCTGTTAATGAATATGGCCCATTGTTTAAACTGTCTTCTGTGATTTTAAAGCCCTTGATGTAGAGTGAGAAAAAAATAACAGAGAGTAAGCAACTAATACCACAAGCTCCCCACAAGCAATACAATCACCACACCAAACCCATTCAAATGATTTTAGGGGGTCAGAAAGGGTGAAAAAAAATTATGAATCAGAGTTCCCCTCCATGGATTTTAAACATTGCCATCTCATAAAAGAGAGATTCAAGTACTCTAGTATTCATACAGAGCTGACTCAATTCCTTTAAATCTAAATAACTTGCATGAATCCAGACAATGAGAAGAAGAATCCCAGAGCAATTATTTATATTCTTTATTAAATTATCGTGCACATTTCTTGTCCTTGAGAAACAGACCTCTGTGTAAATAGAATCAGTGAAAAATACATTATTACTAAAAATAATCAATTAGTAAATGGTTACTTGGCCTAATTCAGTTAATCTCATTAGGACTTAGTGTATTAGATTTCACAATAAATATACCAGTGACATCAGTAACATAAAACACTCCAAAATGTCTTGTTACTGCAGTGGCCTTATTACTTGTGGTGTTCCTTTGATGTTTCAAGTATAAATGAAAATCTCTACAGGAAGTGTCCTTAGTTCTGTATTGAATTTGCTCATGAAGCCATTTTGTAATGATTAGCTTATTTAATAAAGTGTTTTAAAGCATGGCACACATTTCTTGTGCCTCGAGAAATGCCTTACCACATTATAAAATAAGCTAATAAATTAGTAAATGGTCACTTAAGCTGATTCAATAAACTGAAGAGGCATCATACAACTGCAACAGTTAAAACAGTGTTTTTTATAGGTAATATTAAATGAATCCCATTAGAAATTGCTGCATTATATTTCACAATAAAATAAACTTCCAATCACTCTGCATGTGTTCATTTTGATGCCTTGTTCACATTTTGCTTTTAAAACAAATGTGATTCTTCACCTAACTCAGTAACATCACTGCCATATATCTCTCCAAAATGTCTTGCTGCTGCGGTAGCCTTATTACTGATGATGGCCATTAGATATTCTTAAATAAAAGTTCTGGAAGTATATATGACATTCCCTACAGAGAATCTCTTTAATTATTTACACAGTGGGCTATGTGGCCATTCTTTAATGATTGGTGTATATAATAAAGTGTTTTAGTGTAAGTTATCTGCTAGAAAGCATGATTGTTGAAGCAGTAAAATATGCAAAATGTTTTAATTATGACATCAAATAAAACGTGCTTTGGAATGGTTCTTTTTCATATCTGGGTTTATAAAGCTGCCTTCTGCATCATATTGAGATGACTCTACTCTCATATTTCTTCATAACATAATAGTTTTTTTGGTCCTTTTCTCACCAAAATCAGATATCAGTATGTTCTGTTGACAAGCTGCCCAATGAAACCAATTCTTATGAACAGCAAGATAATAAACCTTAGCCAAAGAGGTAACTCCTAGCAAATTTTCTTCATTCATAAGTAACAATCAACCCAACTTTTCCCTCAATCCACCCATCAACCCCCCCCCCCCCAGAGTGCTACAGCCTAGGTCATCTAACATAAGCAGATAATCTGTTGGATAAAGGTTTTGTACCCACTTATAGCTCACCCTGGTAAGTCTGGTCAGGATTTTGTCTTCCAAAGACAAAAATTCTTTTAACAAAGTCTGACAGCCTGGCAGATGGAATTCTAAAAGGTACAGGGTCTACTTTCCTTACAAGACCACTGACAGTTTCTCTTACAGACTTCACTGTGGGAGGCCAAGTTGAGAGACTGAGTAGAGCATTGATTAAGAAATGAAAGCCTTGTTCTACAATGTTGTGTTCTGTAAGTGCAGCACAGATGTTCTCAGGCTTGGACAGCCACTGGGATATAGCTGCAATCTATGCAGACAGGATGCATAAAGAAAAGAAAAGCATCTTAAGTACTTTGCACTGCTGATATGCATACTACTAGAGCTGGCAGAGTAGGGTGAAATAATTTACTGTTACAACCAATGCAGTCATGGTTGCCATCTTTAATTCCTGTCATTTCTAACAAATAAGCCTTAAACCCTGTGAAATTTAAACACATTCTTGCTTCATCCACACCCCTTTTAACAAGCCACACCCAGAAGCTCAAATTTCAAATAGCATATACAGTGTTTGCAAGGTAGGCTTTAAATGAAATGTACCCTAGGCAAAGTGCTCTGGGCATTCATATGTACATGCATACAGAGATGCAAACATGCACACAAGCATTTCAGACATATTCAGTAATGCCATGATAGCCTGCCAATATACCAAAACATTCATCCCCATAACAATGTCCAAACTCTTTTTAAAAATATCTAAAGTACTGCTTGCTTTATTATACTTTGGTAGTTTGTGCCTGGCACCTCTCATTACTAATTAGGGTTGCCACCTTTTCAAATGCCCAAAGTGGGGCAATTGTGGTACAAACATCAGATTTTGCAGGCCAAAACATACCCACGGCCAGTACAAAGGACAGAACTTCACTTTTTTGCCTAAATAAAAGCTTATTCTTATAGCATTTTAGTTGCTTATTTTGTTTCTTATAACATTTAGGTGTTTCAGATACAGAATAATTGTTTTATGCAACTATTACATAAAATATAGGAAATTATTTTGCCCTAATATCTCAGGACATTTGCTATTTTTACAATTTTCTTGCA
>NC_056727.1:1232699022-1232784022 GCF_019279795.1 Protopterus annectens | reverse complement strand
ACAGAATCTAATCAAGCCAGTTGGGGGTGGGACAACAAGCCCTACCGAAGCCATGAAGTCCTTCATGGCCTGAGGGGCAGTTTAGAAATTTGCCTTAACCTTTCGACTTAATACTGACCTGAGCAAAAAATGATGACTAAGGACATACATTTTTCTCTTTTTTTTTCTTTTCTTTTTCTTTCTTTTTGTTTTTTCATTTAAGGAAGAAATACATTATGTGGAAGGCTTAATGTTCAAAGCTGGCAAAATATATTTACCAAATGAGAAGTAGTTATCCATAAACAAAGACAACATACTGGCAATAATGCATTATGGCCCCGCCCTCAAAAAAAAAAAAAAAGATATTCACCTTCAGTGTACCACTCAGGTATCTTTGCAGTTAGATTGCAATGAAAGTGAGAAAGCAAATAGCCACAGTCATATATTTCAAATTGCTTCTGCCATGCATTTACAGAGGATGTATCCTCACCCTTACCCTCAAAAGATATACAGCTTTTGTGTATTCTCTGATGTCAGATAGGGGCAAAAGTAAACAATCAAATAGAACAGATGGACATATTTCACCTTAAGGTTTACACACAAGCATGCCTCATTACCCCTTAAGGATAGCCATCAGCATATACATCAAATGTTTGATTATGAAACAGTGACAACATAATAGAAAAATATTCCAGCTTGTTGATCCTAGACAGTATACTACCTCTTGACAAGCTATGGTGACCTTCTGTGCAAGTTATAGGATTTTTTTTGAAGAAAGTTAAAGAAAATAGCCTAGTATGAACCTATGAACCTATGAAAATGGCATAATTGTCCCCAGACCCTACATAAGCTATAGTGACCTTTGGTCTCAACTTCTAGGTAGGGTCATTTGTCAAGTTGGGACCAGCTTAGAGTCCCTTCCTAAGTCTGTGTCAAACTCCAATAATACATGCAGGAGTGTGGAAAGCCACTAGGCTTTTAGAAGCTCTAAGGCCCTTGATGTTCTCTGAAGCATTTTATGCCTTATATTTAAAATATGCTGACTAGCTGTTATTTCTGCAACTCAGAATATTTTTGCATGTTCCCACCAATTCATTGTTCACAGACTAAGTAGATTACAAGGTGTATTGATTTTTCGCACATGCACACACAACTGCCACTGGCAAGCTCTTGACAAGCCGGGTATATCACAAGATGAACACACACATACACAGCAGTATAAACACACAAACACACACAAATATATATATATATATATATATATATATATATATATATATATATATATATATATATAGACACACACACACACACACACACACACACACACACACACACACACACACACACACACACACACATGTGGGTGCATACACCAAAGCATGATCACTTTTAAACCAATATCAGCAAATACAATGCATCTTTGTGACACAGTTCCTGCTACTCCAGACCTTTGGCTCTTTAACATTTCAGAAACAGTAGCAGGATTAAATCACTTGTATCCCTAGAAAACGTCCTTATCTCTCATTGCATCAATGTTACTGATGATATAGATATCGGAGTGTGATTAAAACAGTACTGAAAAGTGTTAGTACATTCAAATATTACAGCTTGCTTTAAACAAATACACATAAGTACTGTAAAGCTACAACAGTGACCACTTTATTGATCATGACAGCAGGTCAGTCATTTTCACAGCCAAACAGCCCCTATATGTATAAATTCTAGCCACATTGTTGACTACTTAAACCTCAGACAGATGGTTGTGATAAAAGGTAGTAATTAATAATTACCACAGTACTGTAATTCAACTTTTCTTCATATATTTATACAGTAGCAACTGTAAAGACTTCCAATTTTGCTCACATAAATGCACACTAACTCTGGAAAGCCAACTGACAGTTTAAACTGTGTCAACAAACAAAATGATCAGTTACTTTCATTCAAATCTGTTCCCCAGCAATTATCATCACTTGTTGACTGTCTATACCTGATTATAAAAAAAGAAAAAAAAAACAACTATAATAATATAGTAAAAATTTGTTTCATGCAAACACATAACAGCCCTGAGACATGAGGGATAAGGTGTCTACAGCCCATTATCAAAGGCACAAGAGGGATAAGGAGTCTACAGTCCCTTATCTTAAAGAGACATGAGGGATAATATGCCTACATCCCCTTATCTTAAATGGACACGAAGGATAAGGTGTCTACTGCCCTTTATCTTAAATGCATATGAGGGATAAGGTGTCTACAGCCCCTTATCTTGAAGGGACAGGAGGGACAAGGAGTCTACAGTCCCTTATCTTCAAGGGACATGAGGGATAAGGTGTCTACAGCCCCTTTTCTTAATGGAACATGAGGGTTAAGGTGCCTACAGCCCTGTATCTTAAAGGACGCTGGGGACAAGGTGTCTACAGCCCCTTATCTTAAAGAGACATGAGGGATAAGGAGTCTTGAGCCCCTTATCTTAAAGGGACATGAGGGACAAGGAGTCTACAGCCCCCCTCTCTTAAAGGGACATGAGGGATAAGGTGTCTTGAGCCCCTTATCTTAAAGGGACATGAGGGACAAGGAGTCTACAGCCCCCCTCTCTTAAATGGACATGAGGGATAAGGTGTCCACAGGCCCTAATCTTAAAGGGACACAAGGGATAAGGTGTCTACAGCCCCTTATCTTAAATGGCATGAGGGATAATGGTGTCAACAGCCCCTAATCCTAAAAGGACCCGAAGGATAAGAAGTCTACAGCCCCTTATCTTAATGGGAAATGAGGGTTACGATGCATACAATCCTGTATCTTAAAGGACACTGGGAACAAGGTGTCTACAGCCCCCTATCTTAAAGAGACATGAGGGATAATATGCCTACAGCCCCTTATCTTAAAGGGGCATTAGGTATAAGGTGCCTACAGCCCTTTATCTTAAATGCATATGAGAGATAAGGTGTCTACAGCCCCTTATCCTGAAGGGACAGGAGGGACAAGGAGTCTACAGTCCCTTATCTTCAAGGGACATGAGGGATAAGGTGTCTACAGCCACTTATCTTAAAGGGACATGAAGGATAAGGTGTCTACTGCCCCTTATCTTAAATGCACATGAGAGATATGGTGTCTACAAGCCCCTTATCATAAAGGGACACAAAGGATAAGGTGTCTACAGCCCCTTGTCTTAAAGGACATGAGGGACAGGGTGTCTACAGCCCCTTATCCTAAAGGGACATGAGGGATAAGGAGTCTACAGCCCCTTATCTTAAAGGGATACGAGGGATAAAATGTCTACAGCCCCTTATCTTAAAGGCACAAGAGGGATAAGGTGTCTACAGCCCCTTATCTTAAAGGGACACAAGGGATAAGGTGTCTACAGTCCCTTATCCTAAAGGGACATGAGGGATAAGGAGTCTACAGCCCTTTATATTAAATGGACATGAGGGATAAGGTGTCTACAGCCCCTTATCTTAATGGGACATGAGGGTTAAGGTGCCTACAGCCCTGTATCTTAAAGGACGCTGGGGACAAGGTGTCTACAGCCCCTTATCTTAAAGAGACATGAGGGATAAGGTGTCTAGAGCCCCTTATCTTAAAGGGACACGAGGGACAAGGGGTCTACAGCCCCCCTCTCTTAAAGGGACATGAGGGATAAGGTGCTTACAGCCCCTTATCTTAAATGGACATTGTGATAAGGTGTCCACAGGCCCTTATCTTAAAGGGACACGAGGGATAAGGTGTCTACAGCCCCTTATCTTAAAAGGCACGAGGGATAAGGTGTCGACAGCCCCTAATTCTAAAGGGACATGAAGGATAAGAAGTCTACAGCCCCTTATCTTAAAGGGACAGGAGAGATAAGGTGTCTACTGCCCCTTATCTTAATGGGATATGAGGGTTAAGATGCCTACAATCCTGTATCTTAAAGGACACTGGGAACAAGGTGTCTACAGCCCCTTATCTTAAAGAGACATGAGGGATAAGATGCCTACAGCCCTTTATCTTAAAGGAACATGAGTTATAAGGTGTCTACAGCACCTTATCTTAAATGGACACGAGGGATAAGGTGTCTACAGCCCCTTATCTTAAAGAGACATGAGGGATAAGATGCCTACAGCCCCTTATCCTAAAGGGACAGTATAAGGTGTCTATAGCACCTTATCTTAAAGAGACATGAGGGATAAGATGCCTACAGCCCCTTATCCTAAAGGGACAGTATAAGGTGTCTACAGCACCTTATCTTAAATGGACACAAAGGATAAGGTGTCTACAGCCCCTTATCTTGAAGGGACATGAGGGACAAGGAGACTACAGCCCCTTATCTTCAAGGGACACAAGGGATAAGGTGTTTAGGGACATGAGGGATAAGGAATCTACAGCTCCTTATCTTAAAGTGACACGAAAGTTAAGGTGTCTACTGCCCCTTATCTTAAATGCACATGAGGGATAAGGTGTCTACAGCCCCTTGTCTTAAACGGACATGAGGAATAAGGAGTCTACAGCCCCTTATCTTAAAGTGGCAGGAAGGATAAGGTGTCTACTGCCCCTTTTCTTAAATGCACATGAGGGATATGGTGTCTACAGCCCTTTATCTTAAAGGGACATGAGGGATAGAGAGTCTACAGCCCCTTATTCTAAAGGCACATGAGGGATAAGTTGCCTACAGCCACGTATCTTAAAGGGACATGAGGGATAACGTGCCTACAGCCCCTTATCTTAAATGGACATAAGGTATAAGGTGTCTACAGCCCTTTATATTAAAGGAACACGAGGGGTAAGAAGTCTACAGCCCCTTATCTTAAATGGCATGAGGGATAAAGTGTCAACAGCCCCTTATCTTAAAGACACATAAGAAGATATTGTGTCTACAGCCCCTTGTCTTAAAGGGACATGAGGAAGGAGGAGTCTACAGCCCCTTATCTTAAAGGGACAGGAGAGATAATGTGTCTACAGCCCTTTTTATTAATAGGACATGAGGGTTAAGGTGCCTACAGCCCCGTATCTTAAAGGAGGCTGGGAACAAGGTGTCTACAGCCCTTATCTTAAATGGACATGAGGGATAAGGTTCTACAGACCGTTATCTTAAAGGGACACAAGGGATAAGGTGACTACAGCCCCTTATCTTAAAAGGCATGAGGGATAAGGTGTTGACAGCCCCTAATCCTAAAGGGACACGAGGGATAAGAAGTCTACTGCCCCTTATCTTAAAGGAATATGAAGGATAAGAAGTCTACATCCCCTTATCTTAAAGGGACAGGAGAGATAAGGTATCTACTGCCCCTTATCTTAATGGGATATGAGGGTTAAGATGCCTACAATCCTGTATCTTAAAGGACACTGGGAACAAGGTGTCTACAGCCCCTTATCTTAAAGAGACATGAGTGATAAGATGCCTACAGCCCTTTATCTTAAAGGAACATGCGTTATAAGGTGTCTACAGCACCTTATCTTAAATGGACATGAGGGATAAGGTGTCTACAGCCCCTTATCTTAAAGGGATACGAGGGATAAAGAGTCTACAGTCCCTTATCTTAAAGGGACACAAGGGATGAGGTGTTTACAGGCCCTTCCCTGAGTTGAATGAACAGTTGCTATGGCAAAGTAAACAAATCGCATTTTTTTAATGAAAAAAAAATATGCAGAGTGAGAGACCCTGTATTTCCTCTTTAAATTTTGTGGAATTTTCAGCATTGCTTCTTTGCTATTGGTTTTACTCCACTAGAGAGCAAATGAATATAGAGTATGTCAGCAAAAATACCTTAGATCACAAGTTTTAACATTCAAAAAGAATCCACCTGCAATTTTCCCAAAGTACATATGTTAAGACTACTTTTATTTTTCTCCTGCTGTCCTATCACTAAAGAAATTAACAAATTATATTTCATCTGCATATGATGATTTAAGTCCTAAGCATTGGATGCATATTATACATTTACCCATAATGGATGGCACTTTCTCTGATGTTTGGAAAATTTCCACAGCTATTATCATAATTACTAACAGTATTAAGTGTTGCATCATCACATGTAACTACTTACCTCAATATCTATGGCATATTCTGCACAAAATGCCTTTTTTAGGGTGGGCCAAAGTACACTAATTCCTTTCTTAGCTCACATAAATAAAACTCATGTAACTATAGATAAGGACAATTTAAACAAGGCCACTGTTAGATTTGTATAAAGGCTTTGACTTTGTTAATTACCACAAGCTACTTTTACAATTTCAGTGCAGGTGTCTTACTCAAATTGCACTCTTATCGTATGAAAACTACCTGTCAAACTGCATTTCAGAGTACAAATAAAACATTTCTCCTCTCAGTTTACACTGGACCAACTAAATTTATGTTAAGGCCAGTATCTGCCCCACTCCTGTTTGTCACATTTATCAATGTCTTTGAGATGTCTCTCCCGGGAACCATTTGACTTGCAGATATGCAGCATTTCCAGTAAAGCATGGTCAGAGATTGCCTTATATACAAGGCAGAGATCACCCCTTAGTAGTCTGTATAAAACAGAATAAAGTGACAATGATTTCAGATGATCCACGCAGGACAGATGCTGAAGACCTTGAATTTTCCTTGTGAGGAACGTTTGTGGTATCACCAATTGCTACAGGTGCTTGGAAAAGTACATACCAAAAGGGGTGTTGTACTCAGTTATTGGCCTGATTAAGGAAGAGTACAGGGAGGTTATAACTTTTTTCTGGAGGCGATGTCCTTACTTATGAGATGAGCAATATATAATGCCATTCTTACCACTGTGGAAACATGGTGATCAAAGGTAAGGTTGCTGTCAACCTGTGTGCCCAGGTGTGTCACCTGGTGTTGCTATTGATGTGGTAGTAAACAGGAACATCACCCTTACCAAAAGAGATGATAATATATCTTTTGCATTGCATTTAAGGCTATGAGTTTAGCACCAATCATTTGTGTAAGACCATCTTGTAGGATGTTGGCATAATTTGGGGATTCTATGACCACTCCCAGTCTGCAGGCATCAGCAAACTTTGTCAGCCACAGACCTTTATTTTTGCTTGTACTTCAGAGAAATAGATTCTAAACAGTAGAGGTCCCAGGACTGATCCTTGTGGACACCACTGGTTACAGGTCTGTTGTTGGAGGTGGATTCTCCTATTTTGACTATATGGGTTCTATCAGTGAGCCAGTTAGTTACCCATCTAATGATATAAGGGTTGATATCTAGCTGGGTGGGTTTGTCAATGATCCCTGAGTGGGGGATAGTGTTGAAAGCCTTGGCTAAGTCTTCATAGGCTGTAAGAACAGATTTCTCATTGTCCAGTGCCTTGGTGATTGTCTCGAAGAAGTCCACCATGTTTAAAGGCATGATCTCCTTTTGACAAATACAAACTGAGTAGGGTCAAGTGTTTGGGGATTACCTATATCTTTGTTGATAAGTTTCATGATGATTCGCTCCATGGCCTTCCAGATAAGGCTAGTCAGGCTAATAGGTCTATAGTTCCCTGGGTCAGTGGAAGCACCACCTTTGTGCAAGGGGATAATGGTGACCATTTTGCATTCCACTGGGATGAAGCCGGTGCTTAGACTATCATTGAAAAGAGTACCCAATAGTATTGCTAATTTTTATTGCAGCCAATGTAGAACACAGCTTGGAATGTTATCAGGTCCCATAGATGCTGTGTTTTTGGCCTTAGAGCAGGTGTTTACGACCTGCTCTTTAGAGATACAAGGTAGGGGAGAGGTGGTAGGGATATCATGGGGTACATGTGGCTGGGGCAGGGAAGTGAAGTTTTCACAGAACCTGTCAGCTAACAGGTTAGCTATGTCCACAGACATCACATACCTGCCTGCTAACAGACTGGATTGCAATTGCCTAGAGCTGGAAATCAGTGGGAAATTAATGGGAGGAAATCTTTTCAGATGAAGAAGTAGTGTTCTCATCTTTAATGTGCTTAACCACAGTTGACAAATTCAGTACACTCTCTAAGTTATAGTGAAACAAAACCGATGTGTGATCTGCCTTAAGTACTATTGATTTGAATGGGACAAAGCAGCTCACAAAGCTAGTAGTACAGTTGTAATTAACACCACGGTGAGATTAGCACTGCTACTGTTAATGAATTCAACTTCAATAACACAGGCCACTCAATCAATTCTGATATAGTAAACAAGTTTGGATAACTGCATCCCCATAAGAGAATAAATCAGTCTCAGATGACCTATTTAAATACTTAAGCTTCTGGCTAGTTTTCATTTCTTCACATACTGATAAGACCTTAGGTGTGGTTACTGGACTTAAAGTCTCCCAAATGTTAACTGATGAGGAGCATTTTACCAAGAGAGTCATGCTACTTACTGTTGTGTTCAGCTTAACACTGGTATCTGCTGGGTCTTTATCAAATTTCTGGTGGATGTAAATGGCACCCAGTATAATCTGCTATTTTATAGCACAGTCTCCTGAGATAGAACATCACTGAGTGATGACACAAATGCAAAATGGTCCCAGTCACCCTAAGGACAGTATTAGTCTATTGTTCACTGATATAAAATATTCTGTAGTGTAAGCACTGCAAAACACTACTTCTGGTCACCGTTAAAGACTATGTCCTTTACTAAAGCACCTCAAAATCCCAGGTGTGACAGATCGACATTTGCTCAAATGGCTCAGCTATGGAAATCATTGTCATTGTATGTTAGGATGTTCCTCTCCCTGCTGTCAATGTAAAGTTAAACTACTTTGACACTATCAAAATCAGTTTTGAAAGCAACTGTTACAAATGATTAGGTAAGAAAAAAATCAAAATACTTATATAACATACAAAGTAACAAAAAGGCACTTTTTTGTGGCTCCATCCTCCTAGTTGAAATACAGTACCTTTTTATTACCTTATTGTATAACCACTACAGACATAGCTCTCAAACTTTTTTCTCTTAAATTAGAGTCAAAGACCCAGCTAAGGGACATTTTTAAATAATTAACAGTATTCACTTCGAAAAGGATTTGTATTATTATACTTTTTTAGTGAACATGCAATGTGTCCATAATGTCTAGAATTATTTAATGACTTTATCCATGATTTTTTGTAACAAAATCACAAATTTTATAAGGAAGAGATTAAAATTTTGAGATATGGACATCTCTGAAAATCAGTTCTGTTAAGACATACACTGCTTTATTTCTGACATGTTACATGCTCCCTCCTATATATGTGACCATATTTAAGTGTTACTCACCCCTTACTCCCATATTCATGGAAATATCACTTGTAAATACTTTGTACAATGTATATTTATCTTTGTATTCTTCACTACAGTGGTGTACCTAGGACTGAGTCTGAAAATGTTCCTCTGAGATCAGTGCTCTACCCAGGTCAACAAGCACACAAACAAATAAATAAATACATACTTACACACATTTAGGGCCAGATTCAGCAGAAGGCATCCTAGGCACCTGCCAATGGCCTGGTGTTGGTTGTGTGGCCTGGCCTGACCATAAAAAAAAACAATAAAAAAAAAAAACACTCCATTACATCCCATTCTTTGGGAGATTTCTTTCAAGATCTTCCAGCACAAAATACCATGCAAAAAAAAAAAAAAAAAAAACTTCACTACCTCACATTCAGTGGGGGATTTCTTCCAAGCTTTTCCAGTACAAACACACCAAAATAAAAAATCTCCACTACCTCCTGTTCTATGGAGATTTATTCCAAGGTTTTCCAGTGCAAACTGTCAGCATGGATGTATAGGAGCCTGGAAGCAAGCAGTCCCTGAATCAAGGAGGTATTTTTAAAATGAGAATGAGCAGGAGGTTGTTCTAGCATGAGTAAACACTGCAATTCGGTTTCAGAGCGTAAAGCAATTGAGTGATTTATTGTTGTTAAGAGCAGCAGAATCGTGGGGATGGAGTTTCATGTTCTGCAGGTGTGTGTGTGACTGTGTGTATGTGCAACATTTGCAAATGTGCATTAAAAATGTTAAAATGTATAGAAGTTCTAGATTTATGTCAGTCAGCTTCATGTACTTTTACTGGGTCTTTCATTCAGTTATGTAATATAAGTTTATTAATTTAATTTTAATTATGGTAATAGTTGAAATGATGCATTGATTAACAAGTAAATACCTTGGATATCAGTGATACCAAAGATAGCCAATGAAATGGTTGGTGGGGGGGACTGTGACAAATCATATTCACTCCTATTGAACTCTTTTGACTTTGTATTATAACTCCCAGTGGGTGTAGCTTAAGCCTGTAAAAATAAAGTTATCAAATCACAGTTCAAATGTTCATATTTCTAGAGTCATATGTTTGAGTAGAAAACTGCAAATGGCAAACTATTCAGCACAACCTAATATTTCCAGTGGTTGTGTTCTTTTGATTCTAAGTGTTAAACTGAATTTTATAATCCACAATAAATACAGTAAATATTCATTTGTAATGTTGTATAAACAGCTTATGACATCTCAGTAAACATTCAAGCAATATACATTCTGCCAGTACATTTTCTTCAATTAGCTGTGAGCTTTCATATGAGGCTAAGCAACTCTGTCTATGTCACGATTGCTGAGATATTTTGAGAAATATGAATGCTCTAAGCTCTACAAGACAAACACAATTATTTTCTGTTTCCTGATCTGTTTTTAAATTCATTTTAACAGTCTGTATCTGCTTTAGCTAAGGTCTTTGAGCCTATATTAGTGATACCACTACATAGCTGCATTGCATTTTTGCAGCCTTAAATAGTATAACTGTTGTTATTAATCCCTGGTTTTATTCTTCTGTACTATGTTCAGGACTTGTCTTTACATTTGAGGCAGTTACAGACCAGTCAGCTCAGAGCTAAGGGTCTGAGAATTCCAAAGTTGCTGTTTGCTGTGATGGTGTATTTATTTAAATTACTGTTGCATTGTAATATTTCCACACGACAGAGAAAGACAGATGACTGTTTTCATTTCTTGATCTGCTTTTAAATTTATTTTAACAGTCTGAATCTGCTTTAGCTAAGGTCTTTGAGCCTATATTAGTGATACCAGTATATAGATGCACTGCATTTTTGCTGTGTTACATGGTCTAACTAAAGCCCTGGTTTTATTGCTGTGTACTGAGTGTATGTCATGCTTGTTCAGAAGTTGTCTTTGCACTGGGGCAATTCCAGGCCAGTCAACTCACATTTAAGGCTCTAATTGTTTTCTTCCCCCACCTGCCCTGTTGTAGTTGAGCTCTTAAACCTGTATCTGTTGTTGTCTGCCCCTTATGATAATTTCACAATATAATTCCCTCCCCATTCCTGTTTATTGGCTGTTGCCAATAAGCGCCAATAAGCACATAAGTATCATTTTACAAAATCTCTCCCCTTAAACTCCTCACCAGGTTAAAATACCTTTAATAAGAATGCTTAATAGTGAGTGTACTGACACTGTTTGCACTGCATAACACAGTGTCTGAGAGATGTACATACATAATATCCTTGGAGGCAAAAATCTCACATGCAGTAAACTCAGACACCAACATCGTCAGCAGTACACCACACATCACACCTCGCCAAGGTCATCACAATATATATAAATCCATCATATTCTGACGTTATAAAGATTAACTTGTCTAATCCTCAAAGACCTCCAAAACACAACCCAAGCAGAAAGTAAACTCTGCATATAAAGCCTACTCCCTTATATAAAGCCTACTTCCTCATATAAAGCCTACTTCTTCACAAGCACAAAGAGCCCAAAGTTACAGATGCTGAGCCCGTAAGGCAGGCATTGACCCAAACAAACATTGCTTTTATAGGTGACTCTATTATAAGGTGTACAGACGTGCCTCGTATCAGACTGAGCAAGAAAAGAGTGACAATCAGTTTCTTGTCTGGTACCAGGATCCCGCAGATCATGCATGCACTCAAGTCCTTCAACAACAAGTGCCAGTATAACTCTATCATAGCTTATTCCGGTGTCAGTGACTCGAGGTGTACCTCCCTGGATTATATGAAGAGACCTATGCGTCCATGGCAGGTATGAGCCTGGCACTGAGCAGCATTCTACATTCTCCAAGGATGATGCCGTGATATGAGCAAAAAATATTTGTCTTCAGTAATTGGCCTAGTTTTTGGTATCATTCAATGAGGGCCCACTATTTGTCAGCCTGGAAGGATATGATCGACCCTTCTAGGGTTTTAACTATTGTCAAAGACGTTGTTCACCTGATAGTGCCATTTTGTTTTTCTAGGAATGCCAGCCTGATAAACCTACCAACATAATGAAACAAGCAAAGGAAAAGATGAAAGTGATGCAGATCAATGCTACGAGCCTGAACAAGAAACTCCACTCCCTACAAGGCCTTCTCACCCTGGAAAGACATTGATGTCTGTGTGGAGACTGACACATGGTTTAAAATACCAGAGAGCACTCCGGCTGTGTAGAGCATAATGCCTTCTGCATGTTTAGACAAGCTACTGCACAGGAGGGCAAAAAAGGTGGAGATGTATCAAAAGTAAGAAGAGCAATACCCAGGATGTTACAGCCCTTGTCACTGAAACAAACAACTCAGGAGCTTAATAAAATCCACCAAAGCCAAGTCTGAGGCTAAAATAGCTACCCAAGTCAAAGACAATCACAAGGCATTTTTCAGTTATGTTCATAATCTCAAAAGCAGAATGCAACAATGCGCTGAACTGATTGTGAATGATGTTACCTACATTGAGGCTGAAGATATAGCTAACCTACTGGCCAATAAATTTAGCTCTAATTTTACCCCTCTCTCCCCTATGTCTGTCCCTCAAGATATACCTGAAACTGGCACACCTCCAGCTATCACACAAGACCAAGTCCTAAAAGTGTTATCAAAAGTTAAAACTACTGAATTGGTGGGTCATGGCAATATCCCTGGATACATCTTAAATAGCATGAAGCATGATTTAGCCACACCCCTAACAAAACTTTTCAATCTCAGCTTCCCTACAGATTTTGTACCAAGCAAATGGAGAGCAGCTACAGTCATTCCCCTGGATAAGTGAAGACCTTCCGCAGACCAATAAGTCTGATCAGCCTCATATGCAAAGACATGGAAGGACTTATCATGGAATTAATTAAACAGAATATAGGGAATGTCCAAACACTGGACCCATCTCAATTTGGATTCATCAAAAGCAGGTCATGTTTACTCAGTCTGGTGGATTTTTTTTTTTTGAAAAATTCACCAAAGCAATGGAAAAAGGCAAAATGGCACACACAGCTTATCTTCACCTGGACAAAGCTTTTGACACAATTCCCCACACAGGCGTAGCAGAAAAGCTAAATAAACTAGGGATATACTGTTATGTTACCCACTGGATTGCCAACTAGCTCACAGATAGGCCACAAACAGTCAAAATAGGGGATGTTACCTCCACAAAAAGAGCAGTCACCAGTGGAGCCCTCCACGGTTCTGTGCTGGGACCTCTCCTGTTTGGCATCTACTTTTCTGAAGTAAAAGTCAATACCAAAGGGTTCTGGCTGACTAAGTTTGCAGATGACTGCAATCTAGGAGCAGTCATTCAATCCCCAAATGACTTCGCTATCCTGCAGGAAAGTTTGTCTCAAATAAATAACTGGTGTCAAAATCATGGTCTGAAACTAAATGCCAAAAATGCATATCCTTTGGGAAACCATCTACCCCAGGGAACTTTCACATTGACAATACGCCCCTAATAGATAACCCAGTTGTTTGGGATTTGGGAACTTATGTGGACAATTAATTAACTTTTGAGTAATGTGCCTATTGTTGTAAGAAAGTCCTTCTATATTTCACAGCTTATAAACACGGTGATTGTGTCTAGATCTAGGGATGTCACTGTCCCCTTTTACTGAGCCCTCATTAGGCCAGTCATTGAATATAATGTCTCCTTTTGGTGTATATCTGTCCAGACACATACAACACCTGGAACACCCACAGAGATACCTTACTAAAAGGACACAAGGCCTAAACAACATGCCCTACATGGACTGTCTCAAAGCCCTGTTACTATACTCAGTATCCTACAGAGGTGACCTGTGTCTGGCATATAAAACATCCTCTGACCCATTACAGATGGATTTACTGCACATCAGGAGTCAAATGGCATCAACAATACTCAGTCTAGGGGTCTAAACCTCTTTTGCAACATCAACATAAAAGTTTGGTTGGACAGGTATATTTAGTAGAGGATACAGCTGCAGTGGAACAGACTCCCCATTCACACAAAACAAAGTTCATGCCTGTCCATTTTCAAGCACAAGTTAGATCTATGGATAGGAAACAGAACATTGACTCCAAGGCTGCCACTTGTACCCCTAATGGACAGAAGCAGCTCCTAAATGCTTTATCTCATGCTTGGGTCCCATTAGATTATCTATGGTATGATCACAGTTATTCGCATTAGGGGTAATATATAATTATCAATCATGGATGGGTAAGGCCAGTCTATTACCAAATGGGATAGATTATTTTCAACACAAATAGAGAAATTGTCTAGGCTTAAAATGGCCTGCAAGGGCAGTTACCCTAGTACTTACCCATGAAACTATGAACCTATGAAGATTATTAAAATGCAAATAAATAATATGCATATAATATTTAATATATCTTTAGATGCAGTAGGTTGAGGTCAACTATCAATTTAGTTATGTTTACCATCATGTAACAGTTAGGATGAAATATTTTAATACCTTTTATGTAGCATAGTTTTGGAATTATTAATACAAATATGAACAAGTGATATTTGACATCTAGAGATATCAGTAGGATGTAACTATAGACATGCCTGGTGGCATCACTAGGCTGTAATGAGTTAAACTAAACATTTGGTATTTTCTGGCAAATACAAAACAGCTGAGTGGTATGACAATAACTTCTGTAATCTAAGGCAAGGAGCTGAAGGTAAAATAAATGGTACTGCAGGAAAGGAAAACAAGAAAAGTAGTTAAGTAAATAGAAGTAAATATAAAGGAGGAGGATGTGTGAGAAGAGAAAGGAGAAAGAGTGGAATGAGGGGAAGAGGAGGTTAGAGGAAAAGGAGGAGCCTGTGGAAATATGTATTAGAAGAGAGAGTGGTGTAGTTAGGATATCTTTAATGTGTAAGGACTAACATACATTTTGTAAAGGAAGTCAGTGAATAGAGGATGTCTAATTAAGCAAAAGTGTTGCCAGAAAAGCAGTTACATGTGACATCTTATTGAAAGTGCTGTTTAAGCATACAGTGGAAATCATTGTATGCCTGCAGTTCTTTTAGTGAAGTAGTTAATGACTCCCAGAGTTAGGCAGCTATGTGAGATAAGCTATGATTAGTATTATGTGAGTTCAAGGGGTCTGAAGAGTGGAAGCAGAGGAAGAGATGGATCTGAAATGGTATTTTGGGGTGTATGTAGTTAGTCAACCAACTAGGTAAGGAAATGAATCCAAAACTAAGACCATATAGAGAAGGAATTCAAGTAGCAATGTGGAACATTGATTTACCGAAAGCCATTTTACTTTCTTTAGGGTGTAGTGTTATTTTTTTCTTTAGGGGAAAAGCAACTAGTTTGCATTTGTTGTTGCTGATGGTTTAAAATCAGGTCAGATTCTCTTTGTGGCAGCTGCATTAATGAGTAGTTCATATTCCAAATCAGCATCTAATTGTTTTTTTTCCAGTTGCTGTTCTTCCTTTGAAGGGGAGGAAGAGAACTGAGATTTTTATGGCCCAAAAGACAGGAGATTATTTTTTTTTCACTCTTTGCCCCCAGTTTCTGTCAGTCATCAGCTCCCTCCATGGCCAATAAGCTCTATTATTTCCCATGAATAGGGTGAGGGTCGACTGAGGGAAACATTCAGACAGCCATCTGGAGTGGTTTGAGGTTTTCTGCCTTAATTTCCTCCTGGCTCTAACAGAGGTTTTCCTGCTTTAATTTCCTCCTGGTCCAATAGCACACATATGACAAGGCATTAGTGCCACTCCTCACTGTTTTGTACTGGGACCACCTTTTGTCAATCTGCTTCTCAGATCCCCAAGACAACAGCCGAGATATATGGTTAAGTAAATGTGCTTATGGGTTCAGACTAGGTGGTGGTGGCTGCTGACCATCTGATACTACCTTACTGCTGTAAGGAATAAACCATACACATCAACTGTGTGTTGGAGACTGGCTTAAATTAAGTGCAAAGTGTAGCACTGTCACTTTTGTAAACAATCAAGGGGATTGGGTAGGGGGAGCTGGCATAATGGTTAAGGTGTTTATCTTACAAACACAAGGTGCAGGGTTTGATTCTCACACAGGGTAATAGGCTAGGCTTAAAATGGCCCACAAGGGCAGTAAGCCTAGTACTAACTTATGAACCTATGAGGGAAGGGAGGTCAGTTTACAGCTGGTGAAGGACATCCAATCATCCACAAAGGACATTACCTCTGAGTATGCTTGCCTCACCTCCTCAGGCATGAGCAATGAGCATTCTGGTCTCCACATGTAAGTTAGCACACCCAGTGTGCCTCCAAGGGCACGTAAGCCCCACCATCTCCTGGGAGACATGAGCAAGCCTTGCCCCTTCATTTTTTACCTCCCTGCATGGCTTCTGCACTACTCTTGGCTTCTAGTCAAATCCTGGTCACCTGGGTCACAGAAGGGACCCTTTCCCCTGTGCCAGGCTTTTGTTGTGGTCTTGTTGATGTAACACTGGAAGACTGGTTGCTAATCAAGCCATAATTTTAAGCAGCAGACATAAGTATCATGGTAAATCAGTTAATGTTATGGTTTACACATCTGTTTTTATTGCATTTAAGTCACATCATTAAGCACTGTATTCCATTCTTAATGTATTAAATTCGGAATGTTCCTCACTGTAGACCTCTTTGTAGTTTGTGATATTCCTTGTTGGACTCCCTGTTCCCCATTTCATTGAATACTCTGTTACTGCAAAATTTTGATGGAATTTGAGAAGCGAATAATTGCTTTTGTAGATTACCACACTGTAATGCAGGCTCAGAGCAGGATATTATTGCCAAGAAAACAGTAAATTTTTACAGAACGATTTGCAAGACAAAAATAGTGCCACATGAGCTCCAAAACAACTTTATGTGTAGATGTGACTTGTTCATGAAATGCAGGAGCAAATGTGTTATGTGTTATGTGTTTTATTAAACAGTTGTGGTGCCATCTAGTGGACATTTTCTGTAGTGACACAAACAAGTTCACAGCAACATCAGGTGTTTCGGCTATATGGAGATTCTGAATGCCCATGAATGCCCTGTGTTTTTTTGCAGTCACCCTAATGGTGATGGACATCAGCTGGGTATAACAGCCCTGTGTTTCTTATGCTTAGTCAAATACTCTGCTTGTGCTGTGCTGATGAGGTCATAACAAGGTTGAAATATGCATATCCACAGCTAGTGGGGTTTGGCTTTATAGGCCTGAAATTGTCCATTGAAATGACTTAAAAAGAAATAAGACATGGGCATTCAAAATTGCCATATAGGTGAAACACCTGATGTTCATTAGGGTCATTTGCATATATCCCATGTGCCTCTGATAGAAGAGATTTGAGAGGTCACTCAGTGGAAGTTCTAGCTTGGCTGGATGTTTCATTCAGTCTTTACTGATTGTTTTTTCTGTGTGATCTTCTCACTCTTAGTTTTAGTTTGTTAGTTGGGATATTTTGCAGTCACCCTAATGGTAAGGGACATCAGCTGTGTACAACAGCCCCGTGTTTCTAATTTATTTATTTATTTTATTATGCCTCCGGGGAGAAATGCTCCAAATGCATGTCTTTGGAATGTGGGAGGAAACCGGAGTACCCGGAGGAAACCCACGCGAACACAGGGAGAACATGCAAACTCCACACAGAAGGCACCCCAGCCGAGAATCGAACCGGAGAACCTCTTGCTGTGAGGCGACAACGTTAACCGCTGCACCACTGTGCCGCCCTAATTCTTGGTCAATTACTTTGCTTGTGCTATGCTGATGAGATCATAACAAGGTTGAAATATGTATATCCACATCTAGTAGGTTTGGCTTTATTGGCCTGAAGTTGTCCATTGAAATCACTTAAAAAGAAATAAGTCATGAGCATTCAGAATTGCCATATAGCTGAAACACCTGATGTTCATAGGATCATTTGCATATATCCCATGAGCTTCTAATACAAGGAGTTTGAGAGGTCACTCAGTGGAAGTTCTAGCTTGGCCAGAGTTTTAATTTAGAGTTAGACACCAGGGAATTTAACTTTAATTATGCAAGTACTTTCACTCAAAATGCTAAACACATGAATGCCAACAGAGCTGAAGTGAAGATGACGTGTAATAGGCAGAGGTCACTGTTTCTCACAATTTCCTCTTGAATCTTGCCTGACTCAAAATATACTATATAACCTTGTTTGTTCTGCAGTTTTGTTTAAGAATAGGAAATTCTGCCAACTCTTTGGTATGGGACAGACAGCATCTGCCCACTCTGCTCGTATTCAGGTTTGAATAGTAGACTGAGTGAAAGACGGCAGATCAATGTACAAGCATATAACAGAGCATCTTTGAATGGCGTGCCTTCCTTGTATGAGAAGGAGGAAGAGGAAGGAGGAAGAGGAAGGTTTTACTATAGAGAACCCATCCCAGTGGAAACAAAGGAATTTGTAGAATTATGTATATTACCTACTGGTACTTTCCAGAGATCCACAGTGGATATATTAGGGATATCACAGGCATTGGCCTCTAGAATATTACATCAGTTTTCAAATGCAATGCTACTGCATGCAAGGGTTCACATCTGTTTCTGATGCACATCACAGTAGAGAGCAAGAACTATGCAGGATTACTATGTAGTAACACACTTCCCTGAAGTGTTATGACCACAGATTGCACAAATATAGAAATAAAAGCCCCACCAGGGGAACAGGGAAGGAGGTACATCAATAGAAAAGTTTCACTCTTAAAACTGTCTGGTTGTCTGTAATGCCCAAGGGATCATCTACAATGTCTGTGGAGGTAATCCAGGCAGTTTCCATGACTCACACATAGGACACACCTGCAAACTGAATACCAGATTTGATAAGTGTGACCTTTCTCAAGGGCATCTAATAGCAGATGCAGGATATGCACTTGAGCCCAAAGTCATGGCACCCATGAGAAACCCACATGACCCCACAGAGCAAGGATACAATGAGGCACATGTTCGAACTAGGAATATCATAAAATGTGTGTTTAGATTGCTTAAATCAAGGTTCTAGTGTTTAGATACATCAGGAAATGCACCGCAGTACAACCCAGGTATCTCTGCCAAAATAATTAGTCTGTGTCATTGTACATAATATAATTCTCAGGAAACAGCTTCGACAAGGACAGCAAGGGGCAGGACCACAGTTTCAAAGACCACAGGCAAGGCCAACAGCAGCAGCAGATACAGATGAGGACTCTGAGGGAGAACCGGCAGCTGAAGATGCTGCTGGCAGATGGAGGCATGTACAGTATGCCGTGGTTCTGGCTAAGAAGCAAAAGATAGCGCATGCACTCATTACCTAGGTCAAAGCCTAGTATCCCATGCATATACATATTGGAAAACTGATGCCTGTCAAACTACACAACCTTTAATTACCCAAGTAATGGCTGTGTTCTGACAGCATCAGTCAGAAACAACCCCCAAGGATATAATTGTTACCCACTGTAATGACAAGGTAAGTGTAGAACCCGTAAAGGAAAAAATGTATTTAACTAATTAATCTCATACAGAAATATGTCTAGGCCCCTAACCACAGCATTTGTCTGAGGTGTATATTTATGTCAGTAATATCTCCTATATCAGATTTTTGCAATATACAGTTATGTATTATAACCAGTAGTGTGCATCAAGCATTTTAATTGACCACTATCTATAAAACATGGAACAGGTCAGTTATATATCATTGGCACAATTATACTAAGAAGCAAGACGGAAGTACCTAATGCTTCCAATGCTTTACTTAAAATACTAACAGAAATATAATGAGGTTCAACAATTACATAAGCAATCATTCACAAATGAGAAGGAACAAGAAATGAAAACCATCTCACCTCCAATACATACTGATAAACACAAGCACTAGCTGTCTGTTGTGTGCATCAGACATATATGCAACCCTCAGTCACAAAGACATGTGAAAAGGGCAGGGTACAGTCATCATTATTTGCACACAGTCGGGGGTTGGAGGTAGGAGACAGGGCCGACACCAACGAAGTGAGTGTGTGCAAGTAAGAAACACATGTATCTATCACAGTATACAGTGTTCAGGGCCAGTAACCGATGTATGGCACTCAACAGTACTGTTTAGATAGTTTGCATTTGTGTGAGGTGGTATGGGCAAATGATTTTTTTAATATGTGTGTGTGTCTGTATGAACACAATCAAGCACTGTGCAAGCACTACATCCTGGGATCTTGGACAGGTGTGAGCAATGATGGTAGAGTAGTCAATTCAGCGTCATCTCGTCTGACCATGAGAACTACCTCTCATAGCAGTTGCACTGCTACTTCCACAGCCCTGGCTAGAAGTTGGAGTGCTACCTGAATGTGAGTGATGCCTGCTGCATGAGCTCTACTCATGACTACATCCTGGACCATGACCCCATGGTCTACCATGTCTGGGTGTGGACACCACAATCACTAACAATGGAATGGAAGTAGTGTCACTCCTGGAGCAGGATCTTGAATGGCCAAGTGTGCTAACACCAAAAGATATAGAGTCATCTGGATACATAGATGCCCACCCTCCCCCAACAGATATTCCATCACAGACACTGCCTGATCCAGTGTGTCATTCATCCTGTCCAAGGAGTCACCCACAAAGTTCAGGGAGTCACTCACATCAGAATGCACTATGTTTAGTACTCATACTAGCTCTTCCAAGGCCCTGTTGAAACATGTCTGTGTTTCCACTATGACCCTACACACACATCTGGTGTTACCTAATGACACACCACTATCAGGAGGAGGTGGAACAGCAGTCTTCCTGCAAGTACTTCAACCAAACCTCCTGTGTGACACCTTACCCTCTCAATGGCTACTGGGAGAATCCACCAGCTCTGCAACTGAGGTAATCACACTACCGTGATCAACTGTGTCACCCTCAACCTGTCCTATATCAGAGGTCTCTGTGTCATGGGTATGTGTAGGCATATTGACTGTTTCCAAAGAGAGTAAACTTGATCATATATTCGTATACAAAAGCTATGTCAAACTCTAATAGATGCTAAAGCAAAACAAACTGTACTCTCATTTAGACCTGAGTCTACCTTATATACAGTAATAGCAATAACCAAATGTGTGATTACCATGTGCAGGTGGGCTGGCACTGGCAGGTTGTAATCCAGATGTCCCTGTATGTGAGGAAGGGGAAAGGAAGGAAGGCTGAAAAGTATCACAATGCAGATGCAACAAAAAAAGAGAACAATCTCCTTTACATGTGTAGATTAAGAATCTTTGCATACAAAATGTAATGAACAGTTAGATTCCCCCAAACACCATCTTGTATGTCTCTGCTACTGTATTGTCTGACTCACACTTGTTGCTGTTTCTCTTTCTCTCCTTATATATATATATATATATATATATATATATATATATATATGTGTGTGTGTGTGTGTGTGTGTACATACACACACACACACTAACACACACACACACACACATATATATATATATATATATATATATATGTGTGTGTGTGTGTACATACACACACACACACACACATATATATATATATATATATATATATATATATATATATATATATATATATATACATATTGACAGATAGACAAATAGATAGATAGATGTGTATATGACACTTGCAATTTGCATACCTGGAAGTTCTGCTTGAGAGACTCTGGGTCTGTCACCCGCAACAGTACCAGTGACAAGGATTCTGTGTGAATGCTCTGCTGAGCTTTCTTGATCTCTGACAGTAGACAGGAAATCCTCTGTTTCAGTTACTGGTGGTTCAGTTGCAGGACCACCTCCCATATTTCCCAGGCAACTGCAGCCACCCTACAATGGGCAAAGCCTATCACAAAACTTGCCCACTGAGGTATCTGGGAGTAACTTCTTCCATGCTTTCTGACGCCATTGATGTTATTGACCACATACTGTTCATATCCTCTTGCAGGCAGCTTGATCACCTTTACGTCTCCCTAAGAAAAAGGCTTCATCTCAATATACATCATTTTTGGAACCAGTGTATTGTGGCTTGGGTACAAATTTATTTATGAGTGCCATATCCATGTATGAGATGAAACAGAAAATAAACACATATTTAATTATATAATATACAGACAGGATGGCTATGAACTCAATTATGTAGCAATCCATGCATCCATCATGTACACAGCAGTTTAAAAATTAATGCTCCCTATGACTACACACAAGTTAGGTAGCCCCCCAAAATAATTCTAAATGAAATATCAACAACAATCTATAACAGTTATGTAATGCACAGAACAGAAGTTTGTGTAACTGCCTAATACATCACAGCATTAACAATAGCAATTTACAATGTAGCAGTAGAAATATAAGACAGCTATTATAAGGGTCATGTCCACTGCTGTAGAGGACAGTCAGGTAGAAATCACAAACTTATCACATTTATTCATGCTAACACATGTACAAATGCCAGACCTTGCTACAAAATTATAATGCACTCATCTGCAATAATTTTGCAAAGAGCAACAAAATACAACATACAAAATATTGATCAGGTAGCATTCCGTAGCATACATTTTGTAATGCAGGCATAGCTGATATACCTGAGCCATGCCAAAAGTAAAGGAATAAAAAAAAAATAAGATAAATGCTTTGGAGCAGGCATTGCAATTCACCCTTTAATGCTATAGTAAAAGTATTATGTTATAAATAGCAACATACCTTCACAATAAATCAGTGTAGAAAGTAGATAATTCTCTAAACTTTATGTTTATTTAGTAGTACCAAGCTCTCTGGATCCAAAATGTCTCCTCACTACAATACAAGTGCATTATCTACACAATTACCCTCATTTAGTGAAGCGTCATCCCTATGAGCACTGTGAGTATGCAAATAAGGTGTTAAACCATTAGCATCCCTAAATACCACAATCTGCACTAAGTATAGGGATGGTAAACATGGTGTGAGGGGCTACTAGATAATATGCACACTGTTTTAATTAATTAATTAATTAATTTATTTATTTATTTATTTGCAGTTTGTTAACTGGGGAAGTCCACTGGGGCATATTGAGCCAATTTTCAGTGGAGGCCCGGGGAGAAAAGCTCCACAGTAATAGAAAAGATTACACAGTACAAAACAATTGAATCTTAAAGTAGAGTTATACATTTACAATAAAGGGTCATTAACGTATTCTAACATGTATAGAAATTGAAAAGTGGAGGTTCTGAGATAACTTCTGTACAGTACTTGGAAAATAATATCATATACTGGTATATTACGGACCAAGTTTTAGAAAATTAGCCATTAGTAAACATTGTTTTTATCACACTACCTAGCATTGCAAGAATAAACATTGGGAAGTGGTACTTGCTAATGGCTTTCAGGTGTCTATGATTAGTCTGACTGGAGGAACAATCAGTGTTTTACAGTCTCCCCTCTTTGATGTATACTTACTGAGGGTGTGTCAGGAAGAAGAGACTTACCAAAAAGTCTGAAAGTACATTGACTGAGTTAAGACAGCAACATTCCTGACATTCAAATGCTGTCTTTAATGACCAAAGTTACTGCCCCTGACTAAGAAATGTTGCTCATATTCAAGGGAGTACATTAAGCATTGATACAGATAACATATGCAATAAAATAGCGATATGATTGCTTTAAGAAAGCATAGATCAGGGGACGAGGAACTTAAAGAAAGAGAGGAATACACCTTCACTATTTATAGTCCTTATTTAATATTGTGTGAGTGCATGGATATCCTAAGTGTTGGCAATATACCAGTCATCCAGACATTTACTGTTACATGAGAAAGGACAACTTTTATAACTTGTTTCTGTTGTAAGTAAATAAATTCAAGCCACCACACACATATCTCTGTGACATAATGTGCAAATGTGTTCAGCTTAGAGAAACAGTACAGATGATGCAGTGTTTAAAACTGGTTTCCAGACCATTTTACTGAGAGACAATAAATCTTGACACTAATTTTTGTGTATGAATATGTTGATCTGGGAAACTCATTTATGGGCAGTATTTACTAAAAGTGACAGACAGATAAGTCATTTTGGATTATGTAAATATTAATTATGTGTGCTGTGTGAAAAAATAAAAGCATTTCTGCGGCTCCCTGTGCCCTACTCCATTCCCATGGCATTAGCTAAAATCATGATATTGTGAGACATATATGATAGTAGTGATGTGGCAAGGAGATGTGAGAACTGGTTGAATGTATCAGTGTAATATGATAGTAGCTGTGCTCATTGGTAAATATACAATATGATTCATTTCATGTTCCTTCATATTGTAATCCAAAAAAAATTTTGTGAATGTTTCTGATAAATATTGCCTTCTGCATTTGCATGTTGCATGGCAGTGAGAAATATACTTTCATGTTTATGGAAAAAAGTGAAAAAAAATTAGTTTAGGCTGCCATATTTAGTGCAAACTACCCTGGTGGCAGTACATAGCCATCAGCACTCTGGATAGTACATAGTAAAGAAAAAATGCTTGCCAGGTAGCTTTCTCTGTGGCACAAGGTATAAGTTCAGTGGGTTTAGAGAAAAAGAACAGCTGATGCATGATTCAAATCCACTTAAGTAATAATTTTACAGAAGGTGCTTTGAAATCATATTTACTCACATTTTGTGATATTATTGTTTGGTTGATTAAACATCAACTATTGTCAGTATTGCTAATAATATGTGAACTGCTGTATGTTCAGTTTCACATTATTTGTCATTAGCTACAAGTCTGATAATGTGTTCCACTAAGTACATTTCTGATGCTGGAATGAGATGTGAGAAGGATGGATGTGTCACTTGAATGTAATTATTGCTCTGGTCATTGCTAGATATACCTATTGATTGCATTTAATCTGCTGTCAGCTTTTTTCTCTATCATGCAAATTTTTTCTAATACCGCTTCCATTTGCTCTCCACTGAGCAGCTCACAGCTTACAAACATGGTTCACTGCCTAAGGAAAAAGTGAAAAATGTAGCTTATGTTACCTTATGTACTGTAAACAACACCTGGTGGCATTGTACAGCAAACAGAACTCTGGATAGTATTCAGTGAAGAAAATGGGTCTACTTCAGATGTTCAAACTTTCAAAAGTTCAACTTTCATATGGCCGAGACCATATGATCGAACTTTTGAAGGTTAGAACAACTAACAAAAATGTAAAAAAAAAATATCTGAATGGTTTTACCGGGGGGGGGGGGCAAGCCCCCCTCCACCTCCCACACCCTCTGCTATTTATATATACCAACTCCAAGATCGCGCTACAGTGCAGAAAAGGGAAATCTTCCTATTCTGCTTTGTATGGAGATCTACTTTAAGAATGTTCAAACTTTCAAAAGTTCGATCATATAGTCTCGGCCATATGAAAGTCAAACTTTTGAAAATTCGATCATATGAAGGGGACCCAAGAAAATACACTTGTCATGTAACTTTCTTTTGGCACAAGGTGTAAATGAAGTGAATTGAGAGAAACAAGGCAAATGATGCATTGTTTGAATCCTGTTTAGAGATCACATATTAATTATTATCAATATGTAATTTTTTTGTTTTTAATGTTCATGTGCTCTCCATTGGCAGTGTGTCACCTATATAGCTTTTTAACACATCCCTCTATCTGTGTCATCTTGTATGTGTTACTTTTTTCCTCTTCCCTTCTTCTATACCCATTCCATAACCATTATATAACATTCTTCCCTTTCTCTTTTTCAGAGAAATCTCCTATTTATCACAAAACATATCTAGTTCTCTGAACTACCAGAACATATAAATAATGCTTCAGCTTCTACACCACACCACCAGCATGCAATATTCTCATCTGGTTCTTATCTTTTAATGTAATAAACCATCTATGGAATGATCCCATCTGCTGCTCTCATATCATAAATTCTCCTTCCAGTCTTTACAAATGTCATTTCTATATTCCTTTCTCATTGTATCCAAGTCACCTCTTTCCTTTAGCTCACATTTTATTTTTTATTCAACATCCGCCCACCCACCAGTTTGTATTCTGCACAATATATTTTCTCTTGCTTCATTCACAGCCAGTTCCCTGGCTCTCATGTGGTATCCTCCTCCATTTCCCTCCCTTCTTCCTGTGCATTTCCTCCCTTCTTTTCTTACAGTACCCCTTTATTGTAGTTATCACCTGCTTATATAGACAGCAGCCTTTTTCTCACACTTCCTTCAGAAATACACAGACCCTTGTCCTTCACATTAATACATCTAGACCCCATGTCATTTTGTCACTTTCTGAAACCACTTTTTGTTTTTACTACTTCAGCCCTTATTCTTACACTCTCATTAGCCAAAATATGCCCTTCTGTATACCTTCATACTTTCCTGATCATACTACCCCATGTTGTCTTTCTCTGTTTCTAATCCTGAGAGAAACCCATTCTTCCTTTTGTGGCCCTTTCCTATATTCTTCCTTTTGTGGCCCTTTCCTATATTCTTCCTTTTGTGGCCCTTTCCTATATTCTTCCTTTCTTTATTTTTGTTCATCATTCCACTCATTTCCTTTTCCCTTTCAGAGGAGCTATTGCTTTGTGCAAGCACTCTTGTCTTCAAATCTGAATTTGTCAAACCCTTTTTCTAATATAATTTTCTCAAACTTTACTTATCTCTTCTCAGGATACGTTCCTTGATTTGTGTGTGTCATGTGTTTTTGTTGTTTCTCCACCCATTTTGTTCTTATTAAAACCCGTAAATGTTTTGACAAGTATTGTGTCTTTGATAGCACCATCATGTTTACCACACTTATCCTCACTGTTCTTAACTTCGAATTTGCACCTTCTGACCAAAAACCTTACAGTTTCCCATAACTTTCTACAGATATTGCTATGGTTTTTCTGTACCATTCTCTATACATTTACCCCCACGTATTTAACTGTTTCATCCCATATGATCTTATGTTACCCTATTTTACTCTTATACATCTTACATGCCACTACCAGGGCAGTTTTCATGTTGTTGCAATCCAGTCTGCATTAACTTCCAATTTGGTCAAATTCCATAATCTCCATTATAAAAGCATCAGCAAAGGGACTGAAGTAGGTCCAACCCTCTATCTGGTGTATGCCTCACTTCACCCTCTCCTTTAATCTGTGCAGCAGGAACCTCATCACTATGCAGAAATAACCGTGGTGAAAAGGGGAGGAACCTTGTTTTTCTGTCTCTCTCTCTCTCTCTCTCTCTCTTTAGCAGAAGAAGTAATTAGATATTCTTTAATTGCATCAGACAATTAAAACGGAAATGTAAATGCAATAAACTAAGAAAACCAATCAATGAAGGGCTCACTCAATTACAGGACATAATAAGAAAGCATGCAGAAAATGTTAAATTTTGGGGAGACTTCGGAGCAAGTAAAACATATGTAAAAAATACTGTACAGAAACAGGGAGACAGTTCTTCTGTAACTATAGCTATTGTAATTTTTTTTCACAGAATTATAATCTTAAATTCCATGCAGCTAGACAATATAACTCATGGTTTCATATACAGAATCAAATGAAAGCCTAAATACATCCCTAACAATCAAGTCAAACAAAAAATAAACAATAATAATGAATCTTAGAACTGTATATAGCAAAAATTGATTGTTATGCGTAAAATGTCAATAAAATATTTTTAATAAAGATATATAGCTGTATCTCTGATCTATGGTGATAGATTGTAGTGGTACTATTTCATGGTGGGGGCGGGGGGGGGGGTCAGACCAAAACAATTTTAGATACATTCATTTGAGAAGTATTCTAAGCAAATGCACAGAGATAGTCATACTGAATCTTATCCAAACTGACACTGTGGATATACTTCTATTAGATATAGAGCAATATGTGCATATTTCTTAAAAGGAGCTCTTGGAATTATTTGAAAAGGTAAGGAGAACATATGATGAAGGATTGACTGAGCAGGCTACATATCTTGATGTTGCTAAGACACTCAACATTATTCTGGAAAAAGGAATACTTGACTAATTAAATACATTAAATGTTAATCTATAAGTAATTCAGTGTGTATTCAGCAGGACACAGCAAGTCAAGGAGAAAATGTATCTGTCTATCCCTCTGAGGTTACTTCTCTGTCCCACTCAGTAGTTGTTGGTTACCAGTTGTGCTAGGTAGTTTTAAATCTCATTCGTTGGTTACCAGTTGTGCTAGGTAGTTTTAAATCTAAGTTGTTGGTTACCAGTTGTGCTAGGTAGTTTTAAATCTCAGTCGTTGGTTACCAGTTGTGCTAGGTAGTTTTAAATCTCAGTCGTTGGTTACCAGTTGTGCTAGGTAGTTTTAAATCTCAGTCGTTGGTTACCAGTTGTGCTAGGTAGTTTTAAATTTCAGTCGTTGGTTACCAGTTGTGCTAGGTATTTTAAATCTCAGTTGTTGGTTACCAGTTGTGCTAGGTAGTTTTAAATTTGGGTTGATGATGAGTCAATGACTTTTGCTCATGAGTTGAGTTGTATTATGAGATGGTTCTGGTTTGCTTAGGTTATTGCCTCTGCAACCCATAAACTAGGTCATGTTTTGGACATGATCTTCATAATGGACATGATGACATCTGACTTGGTGTTGGAACTAGTCTACTGGCCTGACTACTTCCTGATTACTGCTTTCAGCCTGCAGTTACCCTACTATAGCCCCTCCCCCTGTTCTTGAGCTGAAGATTATTCATTTACACTAGTCACATTATTCGACCAGTCTTTCACTTCCTCTCAGAGAAAGGTGCAGACTCTCCAGATGTCTTGGTCATGGACTACAATAATTTAGTCTGTCAGGCACTGGAGGTTTTAGCCCCATGTTGTGCTTGCTCAGAGATGTGACCCCAGGTTTGACCGTGACCTCCATCTGTTATGAGAAAACAGCACTATTTAGAACATTGTTGGCATTTTGGACAGGTTTATGGAGTAACAAACCTTGCCTGGATGAACATTATACCACCTGCCAGTAGAAATTTCTCATAAAATGCAGCATTCCTGCTCAGAGAAAACCTCTTCAGCAGTTATTTATCATGCAGCACTCTTCTGAGTGGCATAGAAGCTGTGCAGCCCAGCCTGACATTCACGTCTTTCATTTTTTGGATGGGGTTTGAGGTCCCCCAGTTATGATGAGTTCACTACTGTTATCTCGGGTATGCAACCAATGACTTGTGGACTGGTTCCATGCCCATCAAAACTAGTGATGGCCAGTCTTGATACTCATGGACCAGTGATTATTCAGATCTCGGTTTTGTCATTGAGAGATGTGTTTTTTTCTCCACTGGCCTTGAAAGAGGCCATTGTTATCCCTACTCTCAAAAAAAAAAAAGCATCCCTAGACCCAATATCTTTGACAACTCCTACCCAATCTCTTATGTTCCCTTTCTGGGAAAAGTTATTGAGAAAGTCGCCTATAAGTAACTTCCACCTCACCTTACAGTCAGTGGGTTCATGGATCCTTTTCATTTAGGTTTTCACACTCGGAATAAAATGGAGGCAGTTCTTGTGAGAATTATTATTTTTTTCTAGCTAAAGGCCCACAGCACTACTCATTGATGGTCCTCCTGGACCTCGCAGCAGTATTTGGTACCATGGATCACATTATTCTGATTGCACATCTACAAACCTATTATAGTATTCCTGGCACAGTCCTATAGTGGTTTATTTCTTATCCCTCTGGCCATTGGAAAAGGTCTCTTCTGGTACTAATTCATTACCATATACTGTCTGGGATGTGGAACGCCACAAGGTTCTGTCCTCATCCTTTTATTGTTCACTATTTACATGCTTCTACTAGGAGATCTGTTAAGGGAGAGGGGCTTAGCATTCCATAGTTATGATAATGGCACACATGTTTACCTCTCCTTCACACAAGATGACACGGTGAGTATATATTCTCTGACTGATAACCTAGAAAGCATACAGTCATAGCTAATTCAAAACTAGCTGAAACTCAACACTTGCAAAACTGAGGTCACGTCACTTCATGCAACCTTGTGGGATTCCACTGACCCTCCTTTGTCCAGTTTATCATATATCATTGCAACAACCTTGGGTTTGTTGATAAAGGGTTTAATCTTGGAGTTGTTTTAGTTTCTAGGCTAAAACTTTGAGATTAGCTGTCAAATGTAGTAAATCTTTATGTTTTCATCTACTAAACATTTCATGGATTAAGCATGTTATCTCAAACTAATCTCTCAGTTGTTGTTCATGCCTTGGTCTCTTTCAGATCAGACTATTGCAATACCTGTACCTGGAAAATTCCCAACACTGTGCTGTATCGCTTACAAATGGTACAACTCTGACACAAGACTACTAACTCATACATCACATTACAGTCACTTTATACCTGTACTGCACAAGCTGCATTGTCTTCCTGTGCATTCTGGGGTAATCTATAAGGTCCTAGTGTTAACATATTTGTCCACACTTGAACAGCGTCCCCCTTACCTGAAGTAGCTGATTGTGCTCTAGTGCCCTACCAATGCTTTACATTCAGCCTCCTAGGGGCTGTTGGCAGACCCAGAGGTGTATCTTGAAACCATAGGATTTAGGCCATTGTCTTATGAAGTTACCCACCTGTGGAATCTGCTGCGGTGGTGGGGGCTTCAGGACTGCCCATCTGCTCTGTTTACAAAGGGCATTTAACTGACGTTTGATTGAGATGGATGACTTGTTTCTGTTTATGCCACATCTGCTTATTAATATTTAGCACAATTTCATCTTGTTGCTTGACTCTCTAGTAATTGTATTATGAACATTATTGATACTAATGGTGTTTTGGGATAAACATTCTAATAAAGTTTAAGATGAAGCTGAAGAAGTTACCTCTCTATCCTTTTGGGGGTTAGCAACTGTGCTCCACAGGGCCCTGTACTAGGGCCACCTCTGTTTGTTCTCTTCTTCATAGATTCATATCCAAGAACTAGGGAATCCTTATATAGACCATTATAGGCCTAGCCAAAAAATCCTATTCATAAGTTCCCTCCAACTTCAAAAAGGACAAGATAAGACAGACTGGGGGATAATTTGAGGCTGCCCATCTAACAACATAGGTTTACTTTTAAGTGGGAAAGGGTTCTACTCTGCTTCACATGTAGTTGAAGTTTGTTCCAGAAGTGAGGGATATGTTGGGATAGGAATCTATCACTCCAGCATGTCTTATTTATCTTTTAATGAAGGTTTGGCTCCTTAAATCAGGTATTTAAGGTACTATTTGTTCATTGAAAGAATAAGAGATCAAAGAGGTTTAGATCTTTCATGGCTCAAAAGGCCAGACACAGATCTCCAAAGAGGAGACTGATAACACAGAGAAGGTTCCCAGTCTGTCCTAACAGCTAATATTTTTGAGATCACTGATCTTTTTAGTTACGAATCTCTGAGGTGTCTCAGTTTGAGTTATATTTTTAGACAAATACATGCTAAGAGGTACATTATATTCAATAAGATGTCTGGTGAAATATGAGTAAAGGGAATTAAGACATCTCTGGATCTGGTGGAGATGGCTTTAAAAATTAGATAAGCCAGATAAACGGCATTCCAATCTATTGCAGAAACATGATAGTCGAACAATAAGGAATTATCAACTAGAGTGCTTACGTCCCTTATTACAGTGCTTTATTAGTGGGGTGTGTCACCTATATAGTAGGTAAACCTGTTTTATCTACTAAAATGAACTATGGTACATTTTTTTCAAATTTAATTTGAGACCAAGCCCTTCTATCAATTGTTAACATAGCCTTGTCCATCTTAGAACAAATTGTGAGACAGTGGAAGATCAAATAGCAACACCCAATGTACTGTCATTTGCAAATTTAGATAACCTTTGCCCAGGAGAATTGGCCTGAATGTCTGAGAAATAAATGCCAAATATGATAGGGTCCAACATGGAGCATTGTAATTCATCAGTGACACAATTAGTGGGACCTACGGCTCTAACTATATGGGCTCTGTTATATAATGGGTTAGTTATGCATTACACAAAATAAAGATTTGTATTTACATTTACAAGTGTGTCAACAATGCCTGCATGGGTGATATTGTCAAAGCCCTTAGCATGGTCCAGATATGGTGTAGGTGCTGCATAACTACTGTCCACTGCTTCAAGTTACTTTTTCAAAGAAATTAATGAGGGAAAAGAGGCAAGACTTTCATTGACAAAGCCAAATTAATGAGGGACAAGGCTTATGAGATTTTCACTATCTAGACTAAGTAGGTCCTAAACTATATGCTCCATTGGTTAACATACAAGGCTAGTGAAACTAACAGATCTATAGTTGCTAGATTCCATGGTTGGGCCACCCATGATCAATGGCATCACAGTAGCTATTTCCCTGGTTTCAGGCATGTAAACAGTGGAAAGGTTTAGTAGGGATTCACTGTATTGCCTAATCAGTTTAATTTTAGCAGGATCAAAAATGTTCAAGACAAAGACGTTAGGCAATAATCACTTAATTAAAGTAAAATTACACAATACATATAAAACAATATAGTATAATTTAAATAAAGCAATTCATCATAGTATATCAAGAAATAACAGAATTAATATATTACCTTTAAAGTTAAATGCTTCATCCTTGCCAACACTTTGACTGGGAAACCCCGCTTCAGCCAGGCAGGAGTTTCTATTGGGAAAGTCTGTGGGCAGTGCGTCCACTCCACATGTGAGGCTTCTGTCTGACCAAGCAGAAAGTCCCATCTTTTAAAAGCTGGGTGTGTTGACACACACAGGATTAGCAAAGATTATGTTGAAACAAAATATAGGCATTGGCCAGATGCCCAGGAATGCTCCAAGTAATCCTGCTAGTTCCTGTGGTTAACAGAAAGAATAAAGGAATGTGCAAAACAAGCTACCTGCCAGATCTCAGGGTCGCAGATCTCCTGCATAAACAAGAAGGAATGTGAAAAACAAGTCATAAAGTGACCTCATTCCCATAGTTACATCGAACAAGAAGGAATGTGAAAAAACAAGTCATGAAGTGACCTCATTCCCATAGTTACATAGAACAAGAAGGAATGTGAAAAAACAAGTCATGAAGTGACCTCATTCCCATAGTTACATAGAACAAGAAGGAATGTGAAAAAACAAGTCATGAAGTGACCTCATTCCCATAGTTACATCGAACAAGAAGGAATGTGAAAAGCAAGTCATGAAGTGACCTCATTCCCATAGTTACATCGAACAAGAAGGAATGTGAAAAAACAAGTCATGAAGTGACCTCATTCCCATAGTTACATAGAACAAGAAGGAATGTGAAAAAACAAGTCATGAAGTGACCTCATTCCCATAGTTACATAGAACAAGAAGGAATGTGAAAAAACAAGTCATGAAGTGACCTCATTCCCATAGTTACATCGAACAAGAAGGAATGTGAAAAAACAAGTCATGAAGTGACCTCATTCCCATAGTTACATAGAACAAGAAGGAATGTGAAAAAACAAGTCATGAAGTGACCTCATTCCCATAGTTACATCGAACAAGAAGGAATGTGAAAAACAAGTCATAAAGTGACCTCATTCCCATAGTTACATAGAAGAATAGGGGAAATACAGAATAAAGAATATTAACCCTTTACTGTATCAGTTTTACTATAACAAGTCAGCAGTCAACTCACTTACACTCAAGGTATACCTTTTGTATCACATTTGTATCACATTCGGTCCTTTGACCATGGACTTAGGTATAGGAAACTAATAAAACTTGAGAAGCCTTTTTGTATATACAGTATGTTAAACAGCAGTTTCAAATAGTTATTAAAACTAGTATTATTAACATTATTAATATGGTGTGTACTATCCAATTTAACAGTTTGGTCCCTGATGATGACCATATCCCACCAGTTATGTGCTGTTTCTGATTCAATCTTTCTTGCTAAATGAATCAATTTATCACCCACAATTATACTGTTCATTTCATGATGCAATATACTGTGATTTACGATCTGTAAATGATTTTGTAACTGATGAGTGCTATTAATTACTGTATACAAAAAATTCAATAAAAAGGTGAGGTTGGGATAATACAGAGCTTCTGTTAGCCAGAGAAAAGATATTCCAGTATGAATTTTAGGAGTAAATACATGTTTCATTGTGCCAAATGAAATGTGTAACATTACTTAAACATCCTACAAAAGGATCTTCTTCTTCTTCCGGCTTTTTCCCGGTTAGGGGTCGCCACAGCGGATCACCTTGTCCGCATATTGAATGGCAGTAGAGTTTTACGGTGTCGAGTTGCCAGCCCGGCGCCCAACCTTCCACAGAAGGCACACTCACACGCACACCAAGGGCCAATTTAGAGTATCCAATCCACCTGCAGCATGTCTTTGGGATGTGGGAGGAAACCAGAGCACCCGGAGGAAACCCACGCGACCACAGGGAGGACATGCAGACTCCGCACAGAAGGCACCCCAGCCGAGGATCGAACCAGAGAACCTCTTGCTGTGAGGCGGCAGTGCTAACCACTGCACCACCGTGGCCGCCCTATATGACAATGACTGATTAGTTACTAAACATATAAATTGCGGAGCAACTTCAGTTAACATTTCAAATGTGGAAGGCAATATAGTCCATTTACATATGTTAACTGAATGTTAAAGAAAGCATAGTTCATATACAGTAGAATGTTATCCACAGCTTAGTCTGTTCATAGTATCGATGCAATGTTCCAGCTTGTGAGCTCTGTTAGACACATCTATATAATTTCCTTCCACTTGTGGTAGCCAGTATTGAAAAGGATATATAGGAGGACCAAATATTAAGGGTAATACTACAGATTCACACATTATTTTAATATCAATAACATTATAATGAACTATCTGTCCAATACAATATTTATCAGCACATTTTGTTTCATCAGAAGATAACTTTATCCAATTATTTTAGGATTCCATTTGTGAAACAATTGTTGCCAAACATATTCATTATTAACTAACAATTTTGTTTGAACAGGATTCTTTTGTGTCTGCATATACATAGAGTATAGACTGTAGAGTAAATTTGGTTTCGTCCAGTTTACAAACTGAGTTACATTTGCATCAAAATTTAAATCACTAATTAATGAATCATTGAACTGTGTCAGAAATTCTTTTTCATAGTTAACTATCTGTTTTTGAGTGTGCCACTCAGTGGGGTTCCACTGAGCCTATAAATAGACAATCTTAGAGATATCCTGACTAGTAGTTTTCAATTTATTAGCTAGGACTTCAACATCAGTTGCATTCAAGGTTGCTAACTCAGTTCCTGTGCCTCCTAACAAGGTGTCATACCAAGCTCCTCATCTTCTACATGTTTCAGTGCTCGGGAAAGTCATATTAAAATGCAATACAGTCTTCTGATATTTTTGCCCTGCATATTTACATGTTGAAAGATTTGTTACTATTTGACCAAAATGTGCTATAGGATTATTATTTAGTATTGTTATAACTGAAGCCCATGCATTTCTATTATTAATTTCAGAACTGTTCATGCAAAATAATTCAGTAATATTTTGTAGATACATAGTAAAATTAAAAATATCTGTATCATTTTAATTCCTATTATGATTAATGTCAACATTATAGCATTTTATATCTGTTTTGTTAGTTACTTCAATCATAACTTCTTCGTCTAATAATTGAAGATACACATGTCCTATTCATGCTCTCCAAATAGTTACATTCCCTGTAATTGTCATATTTCCAATTCCACAACCTTTATTAGTTGGATATGTAATATTCATCTGTGTTCTATTTCTTGTACTATTAATCCATCCCACTGTATTGTTATAGTATTAAGTTTCTATACTTTCATACCCAATGTTACAGATTCGAACAGATGGACTCCACATAGTACAATGATTACTATGCATTTCAGTGAAATCTGAAATCACAAAAAGGCAAGGTTTATTCTTAAAGATACCATTTGTTTGCAGGTACATATTCCCATTTTTCCTGTCCTGGTCTCATTACTAGAATGGTGTTATCTTTTCCTGTGGCAACAACTTCACCTGGCTCAGGTAATTTATTTGCTGATTGGATCCAAAATTGTCACCATTATTTATATTTGTGGATGCAAATCCTTTATCTATTCTAAGTGTCACAGTGGTGGGGGCTGTTCCTTTTACCACAGACCCACCATACACTGGTATTATTAGAAGTTGTGCCACTTTTTCCACCTTTTGTATTAGCAAGTCTAAGTGCCACTGTTTATTAATATCACTTTGATTTCACCTTGGTAATCAGCATCAATGACACACCCCATAATATGTATACCTTTTAAAGCTAGTCCTTATTGGGGCTCTATCAAACTACAATGTCAGAAGGTATTTGAACTCCTACTCTTGTTTCAATCAATTGAATGTCTCTGGGTTTTAACCTATGCATTTGTAAGGCATGCAAATCTAAACTTGCTGATTCTGGAGTTGATATAAATGGAGCCAAAGCACCCTCTTTCATTTCCCAGTGCATAATGGTATTGGTAGCTGCATAAGGTTTGGTCTGCAATGATGGAGTCAACATCCTCATCAGAGGAGTCTCACTTTCTGCAATTGGTCTGTTGTTTAAAAACTGCAGAGCAGTGTTTAAATTGTTTCTCCAATTTTGTAGGGAACCATCTTCCAAATTTCTTAATTGCTCTTTTAACAGTCCATTCATTCACTCAATCAAACCTGCCGCTTGTGGGTAATAAGGGATTTGAAACGCCCATTCAATGTTGTGCTGTTTACTATAATCTTGTACCATTTTCCCTTAAAATGTGAGTCATTGTCAATTTGTACCTGGAGAGGAATGCCATAGTACAAAATGAGCAAGTCAATTGTTTTCAAGTTGTTTACCCTGAATATGTATCTACTGCTGTACATACATAATGGCATCCTTTACTAAAGGGTAACAGTCCTATGAAATCAAGCTGCCAGATTTGCCCAGGTATCTTGCCTCTGCCTAAGTGCCCCTGTACACTGTGTGGTATTGGTCTATGTTGCATATGCTGACATACAGGGCACTGTAAAATAACAGTCTTAATTACATCCATAGAAATCAGGATACCTCTTGTTTGTGCCCACCTGTAAGTACCATTTCTCCCAAATGTCCACACTTCTGATGAGCCCACTTTGCCATGGCAAACTGCTCTGATGTATTCTTGCCGGAATCCTTGTCAACCTCTGCATCAGCAGTTTTGGTTTGCTCATCTGTAATATAATTAAATCATCATTCTAGGGAATCAGTTGTACAATGAGCATCTACATGATACACAGTAACAGTGCTTTGAGAAAGCATTTCCCGTATTTGCTGCAATAATTCCTTTCCCACACCTCTTTTGAATGTGCATTCCAGTTATTATTTTGCCATGTAAGCAACCATGTAGCTAAACCATTTGCTACGGACCAAGAATCAGTGTAAATATGACATGTTCCTGGTGGTTCTTGTCTTAAAGCTTGAAACACTGCATGTAGTTCAGCATATTGGCTACTCTTACCATCACCTGTGGTGTTTAATAACATTTTAGTGGTAGGATTGTAAGACACAGCTTTCCAACACCTTTTGTTTCCTACATATTTTGCTGATCCATCAGTGAACCATGCATGTTGCTTTTGCTGCAATGATAATTCAGCAAAAGGTTGTCCCCATTTAACAGAAGATTCAACCACTGAAGTTGTTCCAGGTAACAATTGTGATTGTGATTCATCAGTCACAGGTATCCAAGCTATTTGCTCATGTAACATAGCTACCCCTCCTGAACTTGTTTTAGCCTGATCCTGAATGTAGAATTTTCATACAATTACACTGTCTTCTTATCCATGTCCTCTTCTGTGTGTTTTGGGTGAACACATTAATCCATTGCATAAAGGGAATTTCAGGTCTCAAAGCTATAGTATGTCCTACAGTCATTTGTTCAGCATCTACAAGAGCCCAGTAACAAGCTAGTAGTTGTTTTTCAAAGGAAGTATACCTACTCCCAGCTTTAGCAATACTCGTATGCACCTTCCTTTGTTTATTTTACCTCTTCTTTTCCTATATTTGTACTGCACTACTCTTATGGCAGCTTTTTCAGCTACCTGTTGATATGTGTCTGCTTTATCAGCTAACAACCGATTTTGACACTATAACCTTACAAGTGGATTCTGTAAGTCACAAACTTGTTTCTCTAACTGTTTAATCAGCCTCACAAATTTTATCCTGATGTTGTTTTTGATATGCAGATAAAAGGATCCAGCCCCATACACATATTGCACTGTTCTTTTTGTTTTTCTACTAAAACCTTTTGCAAACACATTACTACAGCCTTCACTTCTGCATCTTTTAAACATACATCCAAGTTTTCACTTAAACCTGCACTACAAGACCACTCAGTGGGCAGTATCCCATAGGGAGAACAATCCAACCCGGGATTTCAACATCTGCAGATGGGACGTTCTTTTTACTCTTTTTATTAAACATTTCAAATCCTGTAGATTATGGCAAAGAAAATATATTGCCTAATGAGTTTAATTTTAGCAGGATCAGAAATGTTCAAGACAAAGACGTCAGGCAATAGTCACTTTATTACAGTAAAATTAGACAAATCATATAAAACAACATACTATAACTTAAATAAAGCAATTCATCATAGTATATTCAAGAAATAATAGAATTAATACATCACCGATAAAGTTAAAAGCTTCATCTTTACCAACACTTCAACTGAGAAGCCCTGCTTCAGCTAGGCAGGAGTCTCTATCAGGAAAGTCCCTGAGCAGTGTGTCCACTCAACAGGTGAGGCTTCTGTCTGACCCAGCAGAAATTCCCATCTCTTAAAAGCTATATGTGTTGACACACACAGGATTAGCAAAGATTATGTTGAAACAAAACATAGGCTTTGGCCGGAAGCCCAGGAATGTTCCAAGTAAAACTGCTAGTTCCTGTGGTTAACTAAAAACATAAAGTAATGCACAAAACAAGTTGTTTTTTCAGGTAAAGGAATCCACAAAACAAGTTATCTGCCAGATCTTAGGGTCACAGAGCTTGTGCATAAACAAGAAGAAATGTGAAAAACAAGTCATAAAGTGACCTCATTCCCATAGTTACATAGAACAAGAAGGAATATGAAAAACAAGTCATAAAGTGACCTTATTCCCGTAGTTACATAGAACAAGAAGGAATGTGAAAAACAAGTCATAAAATGACCTCATTTCCATAGTTACAAACAAGAAGGAATGTGAAAAACAAGTCATAAAATGACCTCATTTCCATAGTTACATAGAACAAGAAGGAATGTGAAAAACAAGTCATAAAGTGACCTCATTCCCATAGTTACATAGAACAGGAAGGAATGTGAAAAGCAAGTCATGAAGTGACCTCATTCCCATAGTTACATAGAAGAATAGGGGAAATACAGAATAAAGAATATTAACCCTTTACTGTATCAGTTTTTGTATACCAAGTCAGCAGTCAACTCACTTACACTCAAGGTATACTTTTCATATCACATTCATATCACATTCACAAAGGGCATTTTTGGCACTGATAGTCAGGCAACCAGGTATATTATCACAGGCCATGATGATGTGCTCTTAGCTTTTGAGAGGATTACGAGAACTTGATTCATTGTAATTAATAACTGGGATTGTGGAACCTGTGGAATAGCTATAAATATGGGTAGAGTAAAATCTGCACTAAATTTGTCAGCAATGATATTATTTATTTCCTTTGGATCAGAGTTTGCAATATTATTATGGACTAACTCTGAACATTGTTGGGGATTAGTTCTTAACTTTCTCACATAGTTAAAGAAAGATTTGTAGTTATTTTTGGTTTTATTTGCTATTTTATTCAGCTTTGAGCTTTCTAATGGTTCCCAACTTGGACAGACCGGGCTATGTTTTCACTGCCACTAGTCTCACCAATCTACACAAACAACTAAGAGGGAAAATAAAGTCAACTAAAACCAAATTTGAGGTAAAGATAGCCTCCCAGACAAACGAAAACTACAAGGCTTTCTTTAGCTATATCTAAACTCAAAGGCAGCACACAGCAGTGTGCAAAACTGATTGTAAATTGAGCTGGAGGATATAGTAAATCTGCTGTCCAACAACTTCAATCCTAGTTTTAATATCCTCAGTCCTCTGACTGCTCTCCATAAAATACTATCAAATAACCCCTCCCCCCACAACTATCTCTGGGAAGTAGTTCCTAGATGTGCTCTCTAAGGCCAAAAACACTGCATCAGTGGGCCTCGATATTATCCCAGGATGCCTCTTAAATAGCCTGAAGAATAACTTATCAAGACCACTGGAGCCACTGCTTAACCATAGCCTCCAGACAGGCTTTGTGCCACACAACTGGAGAATTGCAACAGTCATCCCTTCGCACAAGGGTGGGCCATCAACAGGCATACAGACCCATAGGTCTGATAAGTCTCATATGCAAACACCATGGAAAACAATTGTCATGGAAATGATTAATAAGGACACAGAAAACCTTCAGACACTGGATCCAACCCAATTTAGTTTCATCAAGGGCAGATCATGCCTACTCAACCTGGTGGAATTCTTTGAGAAGATTACCAAGGCAATGGATAGGGGCAGAATGGTACACACTGCCTACATTGACCTGGCTAAGACATTTGATACAATACCCCACTCAAGTATTGTAAACAAATTAATGGAAATAGGCATAAACCCTTATATTATATGCTGGATAGTCAGTTGGCTCTCACATAGGATCCAGACAGCTAAGATAGGGGATACCACCTCCACAAAGAGGACAGTCACTAGTCGAGTCCCTCAAGGTTCTGTGCTTGACCATCTCCTTTTTGGCAAATACTTCTTGGATGCTGAGGCCAATGTCAAGAGCCTCTGGCTGACCAAGTTTACAGATGACTGCAAACTAGGAGCAGTCATAGAATCCCACCAAGGCACTAATACCCTATAGCAAGGAATATCAAAGACAAAATTACTGGTGCCAAAGATTGGCTTTGAACTCAAAGCCAAGAAATCCATAATAGTATCCTTTGAAAGTCAGACCCTTCTTTATGTACCTGACCAGGCACATGCAATGACTGAAGCATCCAGAGAAGTTCCTCACAAAAAGAATTCAGACCATAAACAGCATGTCCTGTGCAGATCGCCTCAAAGCTCTAACTCTATACTCTGTTTCCTACATAGTGTTGAGGGGTGATCTATGCCTGGCATACAAGGCATCCTTGGATCACACTCTGATGGACCTTTTGCATATTCACAAAATGAATAGCATCAGAAGTACTTTATCCAGGTATTTAAATGTTGCTTGCAACATAAATAGGACATGTTAGAGGAATAGGTATGTGTCTCAGAGAATTCCCCTTCTCTGGAACAAGCTTCTCATCCATGTGAAGCAAAGCTCTTCCTAATCTTATTCAAGAGAAACCTGGTTGTCCTATAACTAGCTAAGAAGTGGCAGTTTTGTTTATGGAAATTTGAATATCTAAGAGTTCAGATGTGCTGTCCAGAGAACTCTGTTGTGAGGTGATGATATCTTTAAGAAGTACTGATTCTCCCCCATAATTGCCAGTGGATCTGGAGACACTGTAGACACTATATTCAGGAATGCAGAGAGGACTTTAATTGCCCTGAGACCATGTCTCTGTAACTACACATATATCTTCTCAGGCATTAAGAAATAGACTCTCTGGATGACTATACTGATGATGGCAAACTGGGTAACATAATTACTTTATTAAACTTTGCCAAAGTACTCCAAGATAGTCTACAAAAATACATACCCAGTGCAGTAGTAATGAGGTCAAGTTTATTATCAGGTAAAGTTAATCATTAGCAGATTTGGTAAAAAGAATACCAATTATTAGTCCAGATAAAACAGCTAGCACTCATCCTACTTAACTGAATAAACTACTTGAAACTTCAAGGTGTGTATCAGAAAGAGAGTGTCCTAGAGCTGCTAGCTAAAGTTATTTTATCTGGATTAATCCCTTGTACTCTGTTTCTTGTTCATCCTGCCACTTGACTCGAGCCCTCTGAATTACTTCTGTTTTCATATACGGTATAAAGAAGACCATAGACTATAGTTGCAAACCAAATGGTCAAATCATGAAAAAGAACATCTTTTCTTAAAGATCTATAGACAATAGCAGATAATTTAAATGTTACCAGTGTGTATCTGCCAAAGACAGAAATGCATATTCTTATCTTATCTTATTTTATTCTTCACATAATCCTACAGATCTCAGTACTACTTTACAACTCACTGATTCTGTGTGTGTGTGTGTGTGTGTGTGTGTGTGTGTGTGTGTGTGTGTGTGTGTGTGTTTGCCTGTGTACATTTCTCTCAAGACACACAGACACACACACACACACACACACACACACACACACACACACACACACACACACACACACACACACACACACACACACACACACACACACACACACACACACACACACATGAGCACACCCACAAGCACACATAAATATGTGTGTATAGGTGTAGGTGTGTGTGGGTGTAAGTGTCACTTTGATAACCTGGCACTTTAATGGGAGTCAAGCCGTTGAAAATAATTGACTTCAAGTGCATCAAACAACTAAAATACTTTCACCTACCACACCTCTGCAACAAAATATATACTAAACTCTGAAGCTGGATAGACACACACACACACACACACACACACACACACACACACACACACACACACACACACACGCACACACACACATCATGTGCACAGATGTTAAAGCAATCACCTTTCTAGAATGCCAGCATGTGATAATCATGGCAATCAAGTCTCTGGCTCTAAGGGTACTTTTGGGTTCTCTCCTTTGACTATTTAAAAACACCTGTATTTCTAGTTCCTTATACAATTATCTCATCCCATCTTTTCCCTGTCTCTCTACAGCTTAGTATTACTGCCAAGCACCATTTTGTTGTACACTGTCTTTTTGATAAAACTGGACTGCATCATTTTCAGCTGTTTTGAATAACATTGCAGTGTTTCAGGTATAGTCTTATTTTATTCTTCTAAGAGTTTTGTTTAAATATTCTCAGAATATATGTCAGACATAACTCCGTCCATCAAATATAATCCAGCTCCAAACTGACAGTGGTCAGCAAGTTTGTACGCTGAGCTATATAATGAAATATGGTGAGTATTCGTAGTCAGACTGTGAAGTATACAGTGAGCCATTGCTCCAAAATCATGAATGCACACTTAGGTAACAGTTCACAAAACCATGAACTACAACACGGCAATGAGTTAAAAGGTACAGAAAAATACTATGCAATGTATGATGACATGGAAAAGAGGAATTGCTGTCTTAAAAAGTCTGTCATAACATGCTAGTAAGGATTGCAGAAAGCAGTTCATGATTTATCGTCATCAGATGTGATGTGGTTCCGACCTTTGTATCTTACTTAGCATGACTATCATTCCAATAAGATGCAAAAAAGTGGCATATGGGAAGGAAAAGCAGTACCTAAAAAGACTCGCATTAAACTAGCTGACAGCGCACCAGCTACTAAGCCTCTTTTGATGGAACAGAGACACTATAATGGTGTTGTTTGATGTGTACAGCCCACAGACTGGAATTGAAGGACTGTGTAGACTGTCCATACCATTGGTTACCAAGATATGTGTGACTCCTACCATTCCAGCTAGAGAGACCTACTCAAGGCAAACTGAGGAGACATTGGGTATATTATAGGAACTGGCTGTAGAATACTGAAGATGTCCTTAAATAAGCAGCTATCACATGCAGATAAGCAAATCTGCTTTCCCAACATGGCAAGGGAAAGAGCTACCACACTGCATTGTATCTATGTGGTAATAAAGACCCTGTGCTGTGCCCACTGAAAGTATTACATCAACAGGAAGGGCTGCAGTTCCATCAACTGGAAATAAATAATAAATAAATAAATAACTGCCAAGTAGAGTGCAATACATAGACGTTCTTAGCCCATGTCTCTGCACAGCAGTCCCCATGATTCTGACATATGACATACAAACCATTTGTATCACTGTTTCCCTGCATGGTGACATCTCATAGGGCTGCCGAGTAGGTAACTGAAGGCATACTGGTGCACCACATATCTAAAGCTGTGAACAGTATGTACACATGGCTTGCCCCCATGTTTCTAGTCATCATCCCATTTGTCTCTATTGTGCTTAAGGTGATACTGGATACCACATGAATGCCTGGTTAATGACATCCATATGAAACCCATGAACCATGGCTAAACATCATTACAATGCTACCCGTGCCCAACCAGGAATGCCGTAAAGCATATGTTTGGCCTGGTAAAATCTTGGTTCTACTTCCAAGGCATGTCTGGGGGACACTATTGTATGCGCTGTTTGCATTATGCTTCATATGACATAGTTTGATCCTCAGGAAGCAAGTATCCAAGACATCATTACCAAACCCTCAACATCTACAGCAGCAGGACCCATCACAGCCATGAGAATATTGCCTTCCAGCAATAATTCCTATGGTGACAGACATCAACTAGCAACCACACCATACACCCCCAGACATTGTTGTGCATAGTCCACAACAGTACATGTAAAGCAATAATGTCTAACCCTTCACTGTGGGCCATGATACATGCACAATATTAGTGCAGTGTCACACAGATAATGCATGCAGTGTTATCTAAAGGTTATACAAAGTAGTGCACAGCTAAGTCATATTTTTCACATTGGGCATCTCCACATACACCATACAGGAAGGAGGATGATGAAGGTCACAACCATCATCATCATTATCATAATTTGCACAGGTGCTTAGAGACACGTGGACACATGGCTGTCTATACAACCACAGGGTGTAGGACTACTGGTCAATGAAACTGGAAAAGGTCATAGGAAGGGGTTCTTCAGTGCCATAGATGATTTCCTCTGCTGACTAGGTGGGGGAGATACTATGGGCCTGTGTGGTGTGACCATTGTAGTGGCAGGTCATGAGTCTGATGCCACATGTGTGTGCAGTGGGCCCCCTGTGATAGGAATATATAGTTGGTCTTGAGGATCCCTGGGACACAGACATTACTGATGTGGTGAAACAGGGCCTGTATGAGATCTGCACATGATGCATGACTCTGCTACATGGCCACTACTGTTGTGGGGTGAGGAAGGGTGACAACATGACCATGACAAGTGCACATTGTGTTCCTTGCCAGGGTCATCCTATGTGGCTTTCACAGGTATGCACATGTCTCTCCATGGGCAATATTGGTGTATAGGGTGTTGATAGTGACACTGACTAACAGGCTTTGGAAGTGCTAACTGACATCAAATCACAGGCCACACTCCTCACTACACCACAACACAGCACATCACACCACACCATGCTAATCACCTCCAGGCAGGTGTGGGTGGCTGCAAACTGTACCTGGATGACAACCCTGCACACCTGTGAGATGCCTGACTTGCCCACATATCTGTGGCTGACTGTGACAGTGGCCAGTGCCTTTAACCAATGATAGTCTGACATACAGTTTATATCCACGTCTAATACAATGCAGTGCAATGGTCTGCCACTATAGGTTCATAAGTGTTTACTAGGCTAATAACCACAAGGGCTTTTTTTAAGCCTAGCCATGCATCCCAAATCTCTGACAAGTTCTGATACCCTTGGGCCTGGGAGATGAACCATTTACAGGTTACCTGTTAGCATTAGAGACATAGGTGCCAAGCCAGGGGTGAATTTCCATTTTCATATCCAGTTGTCCAAGTTACACTTGAATTGGATTAGGGAGGAACTCTGTTTCACATGGATGGAGAGCCTGTTCCATAGATGGGGTAGTCTCTGGGATACATACCTATCTCGCTAACATGTCCTATTTATATCACAGGCAAGGTTTAAGTTTAGAACGGGTAATTCTGGTACTGTTTGTTTTGTGGATATGCAGGAGGTCCATCAGAGTGGGGTCTGACAATGCCCTGTATGCCAGGCATAGATTTCCCCCTCAAAAGCCTGTAGGAGACAGAATACAGGGCCTTGAGGCAGCATGCATAGACCCAGAGGCATTACTTGCAGTGCTATTGGTCACAAGGGAGCCTCTCCTTGGTAATAATAGTGAACCTCTATGTTGTGCATCCTGAGGCCACAATACACCTCATGCATACCTCTCAACCTCTTAGTGCAAGAAATCTGGACAAATCCAAAAAATAATGGGGGAGGGCAGAGGCCCAAAATCTGTGTCGGATTGTAAATGTTGGTCTTATAAACTTAGAAAGTAGCTAGAATAATCATTTTTGCATTAGTATACATTTTGTGAAGAATATGAAGCCTGAAACTCAAATGTCTGTCATTATTTACTGACTTCAATCCTCAATGATTTGCCAAAACAAAATACAAAATTTATGAGGAATAGGGTAAAAATATGGCACAAATCTGGGCATTCTGCAGAAATCTGGGCAGTTGAGAGATGTGACTCTAGGGAATGGGTGTAGGACCATCCAAGAGGGAGACAGATAGACAGACAGTGTGTATTTGTCCTGGGACTCTGAACTGCTATGTGTGACCATATCTTTTTCAGACCCTGTGCATGTGCTGACCTCAGCTTGTTGTCCTATTCCAGCTACTATAGATGTCACCATAACAGTCATTTGACCTGTAAGTACAGGAGACATATGCCCCACTTAAGTGCCTCCTCATAAGCCATGATGTCATGTAGTATTTATGCAAATGGCAGGTGGCAGCATTCTGGTAATTATCATACACTTACCTGTACTGGCATCCTCTGAGTCTGAATACCTGACATGCCCATGGAGCACAGAAGCGGAGGTCAGTGTGTTCTCACTAATGTCAGTCTAAGTACAGGCACTGTACAGCATATGCAGTATGGCTTCTAACCTGGCTAGTCTCCATGTGAGGTATATGGTATCTGGCCACTCTCAAATTCCATATCTACACCTCCTGGTATGATATACATATCATCATAGTCTTCATGTAAGGATGCCAAGAATGACTCATCAGCTGTGAGGGTTGCAGTGTGAGGAAGCCCTCCTCCCACTGAAGCCATTTCTACCACTATGTAGCATGCCATCTGTGAGAGAGGTAAACACTTTTGACTAGATGACAGGAGCTACAGATGTGCTGGACACTGGGACATCCTCATTTTTAGCAAGATTTGTAGTGTTGGGGTGGACCTCTGGAAGGGTACAGCCATATCATAAAACCTCTTAGACCAGGAATTCTGAACAAAGCCAAAAATAATGGAGGGGTGGGGGACAAAGGCCCAAAGTTAGGGGCATATTTTAATTATTGCTCTTATAAACTTAGAAAGTTGCTAGAATAGCCATTTTTGTTAGCATGCATTTTCCGAAGGCTATAAAGTCTGAAATATTCATCTACATTCCACCCCAGCTATATGAGGTGATTTTAAAACTGCTGTTTATCTGTATTGATTTATGGATTTTTTCCCCCATTCAATTGCACAGTTCCAGTTATATTTTTAAACTTGGTGGCTTTCTAACTTCCCACCCATACTGAAAATTAGACATTGGAAGCCCTTCCTTGTGCTAATTCTGATGGGAACTGATAGTTCAAACCAATAAGGCACTCCCATTCAGAGTTGCCAGTTCCGCAGTTTTCTCGCCCACTTGAGCTGCTTTTGAAAGTTGGTTGCAGGAAATTTGGAGCAGTTGTGGGTTGCATTTTTTGGGCTGGAACTGTTGCAGGTTGAATATTTTTTGGGCTGGCCAAGAAAACCATGGAGTTGGCAACACTGGAACTTTAATGGCGCTCTCCTATCCTATTTGTGCCAGTCTAGCTTGTTTTAATATGTACGTATAAATTGCGACTGCTTCTTTTGGAAGCTGCCTGGCAAACTGCCTTTGCCCTATCGAGTCTCTGTGCAACCATGACACCTGCATGACTGTGTCTGCTGTTCTGCTCTCTGCATTTGTGCGTAGAAATTTTCTGGAGAAAGAGTGAGTTTACCTTTCTGGGGGGGGCTGGAGCCTGGAGGGAAGGAAGGGGGAAGAAGTTGTACAACAAAAGAAACAGGAAGGGCTATGTCTAACAGACAAAACACCTCCCTCATCTCCCTCATCAGTCTCAACAAGCAACTTAGTGTCTAATCAACTCCACTAAAAGTCAAGTTGGTGGCAAAAATAGCCTCCCAGGCTAAGGATAACCATAAGACATTTTTCAGTTATGTATGCAACCTTAAGGAGAACACCCAAGAGATGTAAATGGAACTCCCTATACCAAACTGGAGGATATAGCAAATTTGCTGTCTAATAAAGTTAGCTCCAATTTCACCCCCCATCACCCACAGTTATCCCCACAATAAATACCCTCTACCATTTCTCCCCCAACTATTACTAAAGAACAGATCTTCACTGGACTCTCCATAGCTAAAAATACTGTATCAATGGGTACTGATAATATCCCAGGATGCCTCCTAAATAGCTTGAAACACAAATTGTCAGGCCCTCTGGAATCTCTATTCAACAACAGCCTCCAGACAGGTTTTGTTCCTAGAGAATGCAGAACTGCAATGGTCACCTCTCTACACAAAGGGGGACCATCATATACCCAGGAAACTACAGACCCCTTAGTCTGACTACTCTAATATGCAAGGCCATGGAAAGAATTATCATGGACCTGATAAACAAAGACATGAGAAATCTTCAAACACTAGACTCATCCCAGTTTGGTTTCATCAAGGACAGGTCATGCGTATTAAACCTAGTGGACTTCTTCAAGAAGGTCGCTAGAGCTACAGACAAGGGCAAAACAGCACATGCTGCCTACCTTAACCTGACAAAGGCATTTGACACACTACCTTACTTGGGTATTATATACAAGCTCACAAATTTAGGCATAAATCCCTATGTCACCTAATGGGTAGTCAAATGGCTCACAAATAGGACTCATAGAGTGCTGGACTCCACCTCCACTAAGAGGCCTGTTATAAGTAGTGTTACAAAAGGGCTTAGTACTGGGACTTCTCTCTTTCTGGATATATTTCTTTGAAGTCAAGGCAAATGTAGAGGACCTTTGTCTGACCAGATTTGCTGACCACTGCAAGGTGAGTGCAATCACTGAATCCCCCAAAGGTGTGGATACCCTCCAGGTGGGTATGACACAGATGAATAACTGGTGCCAGAGCCATGGCCTGAAACTCAGTGCAAACAAAATGCATAATTATACCTTTTTGGAAGACAAACATTCCCTGCAAATTGCAACACTGATAACACTCCCCACAGAGAACACCCAGTGGTAAAGTACTTGGAAACTCAGGTTGACAGTAACCTGAACTTTGATCACCATGTGTCCATGGTGGTGAGAAAACGCTTCTATGTAGCACAGCTTATAAGTAAAGGCATGGCACCCAGATCTAAAGAGATAATAGAGCCACTATATTCAGTCCTCATTAGACCAACAATGGAGTACAATGCACCCTTTTGCATGTACCTGACCTGGCATTTGCAACAGCCAGAGCTGCCACAGAGGTTCCTCACTAAAAGAATACAGGGTGTAAATAACATGTCCTATGAGGATAGCCTCAAAGCCTTGTCCATGTACTTGGTCCCCTACAAACTAATAAGGGGTGATCTATGCCTAACCTACAAGCCATTCTCTGATCCATCCCCGATGGATCTGCTACACTTTCGCAAAACAGACAGCACAAGAATTACCCAATCTAAGGATCTTAATCTCTTTTTTGACATAAACAAAACATGCTGGAGGGACAGGTATGTGTCTCAGAGATTATCCCTTCTCTGGAACAGACTTTCCATTCATGTGAAGCAGAGCACTCCTTAAGCCTACTCAAATACAGTTTGGATCAATGGATAGGAAACTGGGTGGCCACGGTGACACAGCGGTTAGCGTTGCCGCCTCACAGCAAGAGGTTCTCCGGTTCGATCCTTGGCTGGGATGCCTTCTGTGCGGAGTCTGCATGTCCTCCCTGTGGTCGCGTGGGTTTCCTCCCATATCCCAAAGACATGCTGTAGGTGGAATGGACACTCTAAATTGGCCCTAGGTGTGAGTGCGTGCATGTGTGTGCCTTCTGTGAAAGGTTGGGTGCCGGGCCAGCAACTCAACACCGTAAAACTCCACTGCCAATCATAAGTGGACAGGTGATCTGCTGTGGCAACCCCTAACCGGGAAACGCCAGAAGAAGATCATCAACGGATAGGAAACTGCAAATTCACCCCTGGCTTGATGCCTATATCCCTTATGGACACGACAACTTGTAGATGCCTTAAGGCACAGGCATATACTTAATCCATGGGAATTGATTTTTGGGGAAACTGGGCCATGAACTGCTACGCTTAAAAAGACGCTAGGAACATTAGCCTAGTAACATACTACGATCCTATGAAACTCAAATGTCTATTATTTAGTGACTTCAATCCCACTTATTTTTTATTCAACAGAAAAGTACACATTTTTTGAAAAACATCAAAAATATGAAGTAAATCTCTGGACATTCTGCAAATTTCTGGACAGTTGAGAGATATTGTTACTACTTGTGCATATAATGTACAGATGTCCACTGAGAAGTGTAGGGATGGAGGCTTCCCTGACAGCAGATGTGGTGGCTCCCAGAGGCACATGGGTGGCACAGGGGGCAGGTATAGCATACCAGAATTTACATGCGTGGATGTCTTCAACAGTTGAACCTGGTCACCCCATATAAATGACAGGAATTGGGGAAGAGCAGCCCTTTGGTTATTTGCAGCAGTCTGTAGAGCCAGCAAGGTCCATACCACTAATGTAACCACCCATCCACTAGTGTCACCATTGTCTAGTCCCAAGCAGGACCACATATATATATATATATATATATATATATATATATATATATATATATATATATATATATATATATATATATATATATATATATATATATATATATATATATATATATATATTATACTGGTGCAAAATGAACGAGGGCAGACTGGAGGGGGAGAGGGCTCTGTTGCTATGGCCTGCCATCCCTAGGATACAGATGTTAGTCCACAGATAGATAACCTGAACACTCTATAGATGCAGGTATATGGCACAGGTAAGCACAGCACTGAATGGCTCCCTACTGAAATGTCGAAATATTGAATGCCGACAAGCCGAAAAAATGTCCAAAAACACAGGAGAAGAGCGAATTTTGAAAAATCTCTCTTCTCCTTTAAATTTATTTTTGTCAGGGGGGGGTGGGAGGCAAGCTCCCCTTAGCCTCCCAAACTTATATATACCAACTCTGAGATCACCATAACTCAGAAAAAAAGAGTATATTCTGAGAAATGGTATCTTGGACTTAATATATGCAAGTCTGATCTTTCGCCCAATCAGTCTCCACATCTCAGAGTCCCGACATTCAAATGGTTGCCACACTAAACATTAGGGTCACCATACCTTCATTACTGTTTTGAAAAGCTGTTCACAGTCTGTTAGTCTCATGGCTATGACCCCTTACCACTGTACTGTAGAGCACTGTGTACACACTCTAGGCTGTATTCCGTAGAATTGTTACATCTTTGTGGTCAGATGGTGATTTAAGCTGCACATATAAGTCTGTAGCTGCTTTGTTGCATGCTTTGGAATCAAACATGGCAGATTGGCTGTAAACATCACTAATATATAGTAGGTCACGTCACACTGTATATATGTTAATGAGGCTTGATTACACCAGTATCTATAAATCACCATGTTTTACAAAGTACATCAGTGACAGAAAGAGTACACATGTACTGCTGTTCTTCACTGACATGTTGTACATCCTGCTCATGGAGGCAGATTGTTCATGTACATGCATTACGCTACAGTGAGGCACTAATATACATGAGTAGCAATTGAAAGTCCACTGTAGGGTGTGATTCTCACTTTGCCATTTTGTATTAATGTAGATTCATAGCAATGACTGCTCTGACTATTGCCCCACAGAGAGTGGCTGTCTGGTTTGTTAAATAGAGCAAAATAATGCTATTTCTCCTACACAGCCAGTTCAGGAAGTTGCTGTTGAAACCCTTTGTAAGTTGTCTCCTGGATGCCTGCTATCTCCTGGCACACCAGCAGGTCAGGGAGACCTTCATCTCCCATATTGGTGAACATCACAGCACCAGTGCAGTAACCTGTGCTGCTGTCACCCTCAAGATCTCCAGGCATGGAAAACAGAATTATGACAGGGACGTCCTAAATGGTGCAATAAGTGTTAGTCACTTCTACCGATACTTCAATTGATAGCCTGTATTTCTCTGTCCTACATAGCTCTTTTCCTAAGAAAATTTGTTTCCTCTGATATAGCCCTGAATATATTAGATTAACTCCTGAGAATACCTGTTCATGTGCTCTGTATACTGCTGTTGGTGGCTGTAGTCTTATGACACTGTGTTGTTTTTTTGAGGGTAGGGTAGGTGGCAGTGGCCGGCAGTGTCTGTGATAGTGTTCTGGTCACCATTTCATTTTTCTATTTCATTGAAGTCCAGGTGCTCCTCACTAATAGCATCCTTCTATTTGTATCTCCCTTCTGCAGGCAGGTCAAGTGGCCCATCTGAGCCACAAGTACATCTGCCATCACCACTAATTAGTGCTCTGGCTGTAGCTGCATGGTTCAAGAAGGACCTGCTCACTTACCTCATTAACATATAAATAAATTAAAATGAATGAGCTAAAGATGCAGTACAGAAAGCCAAGTCTGCCTCAGCCAAAATGGAGCAATCAGAATGACCTTGTTCTTGTGCAGTCTCATCAGAATACAGTCCATCATTACAGGGGATGGGAGAAAGTATATAGCAGGCTCTGTGATCATTGTCTGAGTAAAGCATCCTAATTTTTGTCATGATAGGGGACAAGGAAGAAATAAAGAGGACAGTTTGACATTGGAAAGAGATCTCAACAAGTTGCAGAAATAATTTGCTTTATTTCTATAAAACCTTTCTTGTTGTCGAAGGACTTCATGTTTATAAGGTATCAAGATGTAACAACTTAACAGGTTATCAAGGTGATTGACTTTCCACAAGATGTGGATTGCTCTCAGAAAGCATCCTGACAGAACAGACCCCTGCCACACCCTCACAGCGTACATATCCAGGGAATAAGAATGTGTCCTCATTGCTTGTTGATGTACCACGCAACAACAGTGGGAAGAGTCAATAATGGTCTGTAGAAAGCCAGAAGTGTTTTAAGCTCCAAAACTACTGACATTAGGTAAGATTACAGAGGTTTCACATATTCACATTTCTTATGTTGCCTACTCCTGAAATGCTCCCCCATACTATAATAGGTGCATCCTTAGCAATTGTGGCTGCTGAGCTATCCAGAGTGAAGGAGTGTCCAGGGAGGAGTTTTTTGGGATTGGTCCATTAGCTGAAGTGGGGACTCTATGCATTGGGTATGATGGACTACAGAACTGAGAGTCTATGCCTAAACCACTAACCTCAGAAACTGCACTGAAGGACTCTGATGTACGGAGTCATAGCTAAGGTGGGGAAAAGGGGGCCACTACCTTGTGTGCCATTTGCTAGGTGGCACAGTTGGCACTGTAGAGGAAGATGTCAATTGGTACCTGCAAGTCATTGGTGCAATCATTTTATTTAGGCAGCGATGTAGGCAACAAGAAATATCACCAACACGAAGGCAAATAATCTGCACAAATATATAAATATAAATGAATCACGTTTATTGTTAAGTGCTTTCATCCTTGCTGGACTTCATCAGAACTAAAATAAAAATGCAAAACAGTACATTTAAGAGCCCATCCAATTACCTCTCAGCCAATGAGACACAATCATTAATTAACCATTTTCATTCATTAATAGCTGTTACTAAGCCCACCCCTTACAGTTTTATTAAGTATTCTTTACAACACACATTTAATAGTTACAGTGTTGTTTAAACCTGAAAATATCATAGCATTCAACCTTAGCTACCAACGCAGTTCTTTTTCCTCAATCAAAATTTTCAATGGACCTCCTCTTAGGTTCTTAGGTTCATAGATGTTTACTAGGATAACCATCACAAAGACCTTTATAAGCCTAGTCATGCATCCCAAATCTCTGACAAGTTCTGCTACCCTTGATAAGTGTAAACAGAGGCTTGGGAGATGAAACATTTACAAGCAGGGGCCTGGGAAATTAACCATTTACAGGTTGCCTGTGTCTTGTATCACATTTAATGTTTTTGAGTACCAAAATTTTGAACTCTTTAAAGTTTTTACAAAAACATGAGTGGTTCTCTAATGCATTCTTCATATATTTTATTTTTATATCATATACATGCTCGTAAATACTTTTACACAAGGTTCTATTTGTTTTACCCACATAATACCCTGAGCATGTTTGATAGACTGCTAAGTTCACCACCCCAACTGTGTTACAGTTAAAATGTCCCATACTTTGAACTTTAAAATTAACAATTTCTACATAAAATGATTCGTCATAATGCAGGGGCATTGCACGCATCTATCACATTTAAAGGTGCCGTGCTTTTTCTTTCCTTCAACATCTATTTCTTTTGAATTCCCACTTCCTAATATTCCTTTTAAATTTTTATTCCTTTTAAAAATAAATCTAGGCTTCAGTCCTACATGACCCATGAATTCAATGTCCCCTGCCACCAGTGCCTAATTCTCACGTACCACTCTAATTAAATTCTTTGTATTGTTTGTAAACATTATAACCATCACATGTTCAAACCCCTCTTGGTTGCTATTTTTGACTCCTATAACTATATTGCCACAGATCCCTAAGAGTGGTATGTATTCACTGTTAATTTTCTTAAAAAACATGTCATCCAATACAGGTAAAAATAAACTCTTCAGGATACCCTCTTTCCTTAAAGAGTTCTACCAAAATAATTCATTTCTTGTATAAATGCATCTTCCCTCAAAGCCATCCTTGCTATCCAGACCATTTGGCCCTTCAGCAGGGGATGTTGGTTATCAAAATATACATTTGAAAATATGTCCTTCTTATATATATTTGATATGAATTCATGATTTTCAGAGTATTTAACAACTTGTACATCTAAATAATTATTCACAGTCATAGAGTGTTTACAGGTGAATTTTAAAAAAAGGCGCATATTATTGACATAAGAGACAAGTTCATCTAGACTCTCAATGGTTCCAGCCTATAACATGAATATATCGACAAGGAATCACATTTTTTTTAAATAAAGGCCATGTATTTCAATTTAAAAATAAACTTTGGCACACCCTGCCTCTATCTGATTTCTGCTGCAACCGTGCAACGAGAGTTAGTAGTGCCTTGTATAGATGCAAACGTCTAGAATCACATTTTTTTCCCTGAGCACCACTCAGTGAAACCCTATCAGGCTTTCCTGCTGGTCTTTGGCAACTCGGTTGCGCACTGCTGCACTGCAAGCAGCTCATCTAAGCACTGTCAAGCGTTGTCCCACTTCCTTTGCTAATCATATATAGTTTTAAATCCCCTTGCTAATCCCAGAGCAATAACCGATCTTTTGCCCTCCCACAAGCCAGGAATTATCTGGTCCTATGAACAGTCAATTTCCTGACATTTCTCCAGCCAATCTGATTGACATGGGCATCCTGAGGCAATGTAGCAATTGCCTCATGCATACTGACAACTACCTGCTCGTAAAGCAAACAAATACAGTATGTGAGAGATATCACTACACCATAAAACTTGAATCAGTCCTTTCATGTAACAATGAACAAGACATCAAACAGATTGCCAGCACACACACCTCTCCACTCACACGAGATAAGGTCAAAACACAGAAACCCACATACACGGAGGTACTCACAAAGAGCTTACCAAAAGATCAGAGACCTCTCAAATACAGACAACTCTCACACAATGGTACACAAACAGAATCCACCAGTACACATAACATGTATAACAGTGTCTCAGCAATCAAGCCCCTATGGCAAAACACTTCTAAACCTAATTTCCTAGTCATAGTCGACTCAATATTGAGGCACACAGACATCTCTCTCACCAGGCTGGACAAGGAGAAGGTCAAAGTCAGCTACCCGTCAGGTGACAGGATCCGCCAAGTCACACACACACTCAAGTCACTTGGCAGCAATTACCATTATGACTCTGCTGTAGTATGTGTTGTAGTGAGTGACTTGAGACATACCTTTCTGGACTATATGAAGACAGACATGATAGAGCTATCAGATTATGTGTGTCAGGCAGGTATGTCCCTAGCCCTAAGCAACATTCTACCTTCATACCTTCACCCAGGATGATGCCACAGTACAGACAAAAAATGACTGATTTTGACAGTTGGCTTAGCTTCTGGTGTCATTCCAAAGGGATCCAGTATCTGTCAGCCTGGGAAGACATGGTCGACAGACCTCAATGCTTCTCGAGAGATGGCCTTCCCTTGTCTCCTCAAGGCTTTAGGATACTGGCATAGATGCTTCCCTCCCCCATAGAACCTTTTTTAGGCTATGTAAAAACAACAAAACTTTCAACGTAGAAAAATACTCTGGAGACAAACTCATGATCATGCTGCTTAATGCTGCACTCCCTGTAAGTTCTCCTCACCATGGAAGATGCTGTCGTCTGTGCAGTCACTGAGACTTGGCTCAAGGCCATATAGAGTACCCCGGCTACAGTACCTTCCACACAATCAGACCCTAATACAAGCATGAAAGAACCAAAGGTGGAGGTATATCCAGTTTCATTAAATCCAAATACACCTCACAACTGGTGAAAAGGTACGACTCTCTTGAGCTACTCCAGGTCCAAATAACTATAGGCAAAACACTCTACCACATCATAGCTAGCTACAGGTCCCCCACCATGAACCAGGAGAAACACACTGTCTACCTGAACTTATTTGAATCGCTCAGTATACAGCTAAACACCTTGGGCATGGGAGACTTCAACTACCCATCCATCAATTGTGCGACGTACACAAGCACAAACATGACCGCTCTGAGGCTACTGGAGTTTGTTAGAAGAGTCGGTATGCACCCCAACAAGGGGCTAAAATGTCCTAGACTTAGCATTTACCACCATGGGGGAGGCTACTGCACTAACCCCAGTGTGCTGCCCTCCCTAGTTAAGTCAGACCATAAATCTGTCTTGTTTGAAGAAAAGATCAGACTTGACACCTCCACAGGAGCAAAAAAAAAAAATAAAAAGTTTCTCCAAAGCAATCTATCACCTCCTAAACAATGGTATAAATGATTTCAAAGCCCCTGTTAACACAGGCAACAATGACTCCTATGTGGAGAAGTACAGAAATGGCCATATAGCCACTTAAGAAACTGTGTTGACTTGGCAGTAGCTGACAGGACCGAAACCGGGTCCGCTCAAAAAAACAAGCCACCCTGGTGGACTACAAGTATATATAAGTTATATAACAAAAGAAAGAAACTGATATCTAAGAACAAGAAGGAATGTACTCAGCAAAGGAAGTCTACCCTACACAGTCTAAACAAGCAAATCAGAAACCTTGTAAAGTACGCTAAAGCAAGCTATGAGACTAGACTGGTATCCCTAGCTAAAGACAATCATAAGGCATTCTTTAGCTACATCTGAAACCTCAAAAGGAATACCCAGCTGTGTGCCAAACCTATTGTGGGTGGCACCACTCACACAGACCCTGAAGAAATTGCCAACCTGCTGGCTGACAGATTTGGTGACAGTTTCACTCCCCTGTTACCACCAGCCATACCCCACAGCATTCTTGACACCTGTCGTCCACCATTTATCACCAAAGATCAGGTCATTCAAGCACTCTCCAAAGCCAAAACTGTGGTCTGTATGGGAGGTGTATATCAAAAGTTAAAACGCTGAAAAGTACGAATACCAAAACCATGAACTTGAAATGCCGAAGACTGAAAATATTGAAGCCACAGATAATCAAATTCTTTCCAAGGGAAAGAATTCAGTGAGCCATTTCCACGGCATTGCTATTTCCTCCACTGTGGTGCAATTTGCAGTTGGTATATTTAAGTAGGGGTGTGTGGAGAGCACAGCCCCCCACGTTGGGGTGTGTGGGGGCAAAGCCCCCCACATTAGAAATAGTTTGTAGTGTTCATGTGCTGCACGTTTTGTACTGGAACAGCGATTTTTCCCCAGAGAAAAAAAATCGCCGTTCTCAGTCTTCGAGGTTTTCAGCTTTCGTGGTTTTGGGTTTGATGTTATAACATTCAAAGTTTTGACACTTTGATGTTGTGATATAGACCCTGTATGGGACCAGATAGCATCTCATGTTGCATTCTAAACAATCTAAAACAAGACCTAGCATAACCACTTAGCTGTCTCTTTAAGCAGCGTGAGCACTGGTTTTGTGCCAGGGGAGTGGAACAGCAACAATAATCTTCTTGCACAAAGGGGGTCCATCAACCGACCCTGGGAACTATAGACCCATTAGCCTGATCAGCCTTATCTGCAAGGCCATGGAAAGAATCGTCATGGATCTTATCATCCAGGACATAGGCAACCTTCAAACTCTTGACCCAACTCAGTTTGGTTTCATCAAGGGTAGATCTTGCTTATTATACCTGGTGAACTTATTTGAGAAAGTCACCAAAGCCCTGGATGAGGGTAAAGCAGTACACACTGCCTATCTTGACTTGGTCAAGGTGCTTAACACCACTCAGGGATAATTGAGAAACTCTCCCAGCTGGGTAGAAACCTATTTGTCACTAGATGGGTAGCAAACTGGCTCACTGAGAGAATGCACACTGTTAAAGCTGGGGAATCCACCTCCACCAGTAGACCAGTTACCAGCCATGTACCAGAAGAATCTGTATTGGACCCTCTACTGTTTTGAATTTATTTTTCTGAAGTCCAGTCAAAAGTTGATGGCCTGTGGCTCACTAAATTTGCAGATGACTGTAAACTGGGAGCAATCATAGAGTCCCCCACCAACATCAACAAATTGCATAAGGGAATGACATAGACAATAAAAAATGTTTGATGCCAGGACCATGGACTGAAACTAAATGCAAAAAAATGCCTCATTATTCCCTTTGGCAGAGAAGTAGACCCTGCTAGTTATGATACAGACAGCACCCCTCTAAACTCCAACACAGTGGTACATGACTTGGGAACGCAGGTTGATAGTATACCAATCTAAACTTTGATCAACATGTGTCCACAGTAGTAAGGAAAGCCTTCTATACTACCCTTGTCATAAATAAGGGCATCGTATCCAACCACTGAATAAGTACAGTGCTCCCTTCTGTATATACTTCACCAGACACCTGCAGCATCTGGAGAGACCACAGAGTTTTCTAACCAAGAGAATTCAGGGCATCCAAGACATGAAATACATGAAAAGATTGAAAGCCCTATCACTGTACTCTGTATCATACAGGCTGCTGACAGGCAACCTGTGCCTGGCATACAAAGCAGTGTCTGAACCTACCCTAAAAGAAATGCTGCATATCCATAAATCAAATGGGACAAAAATCACTCACTCCGCAGATCTCAACCTAGCCTGTGACATTAATAGAACTTGCACAAGAGACAAATATGTCTTCCAGAGACTGCCGCTCTTTTGGAATGAGCTCCCACTTTATGTGAAGCAGAACTCCTCAATGACCTTATTTAAGTGCAACCTTCACAACTGGATGGGAAACTGCAAATTCACCCCAGGGGTGACACCTATGGCCCTCATGGACAGGGTCACTTGGTGCTGATCATAGTATCACTGCAAACAATAACCATCTAACTGCGATCAACTAAGTTACTCAGGATTTTTACGTGGCTAGGCTTGTAAAGGCCCTAGGGCAATTATTTATTTATTTATTTAACATTTGTTTACTGGGATAGTCAAACTGGGTTAAACAAACCCATTCTGAGCAGAAGCCTGAGGAGAAAAGCCCACAGATAGAAATAGAAATAGAAATACATAACAGTACAATGATATTATAGTTGTTGCATATATACAATACAATACACAGCATTAATAACAGGCAAAAAGAGAAGGATTAGAATATAACATAAAACATAAAACCTGCAAGATAGTTGTGGTACTCAAAAATGTCATGCTGAACATTAGATAGCACATATTACAGAGAGATTTATACTAGAGAAGGTTTTAACTGTACTAGCCAGGAGTAGTACATGTACAAAGCCAAGTAATCTCCTATGAACCTATGAACATCCATAGTCACCAGTATCAAATTTTCAGAATAAAGATCTTAAGTTAATGATTCTAAGAAATGCCATGAGTCCTTAGTTAAATGTTGATGCATGGATCCAAATGGCTTTAACTTGTAATCAATATACTTGGCCAGAGGTTCAGTTTTAGATCCTCTTGCATCAATTATCAGTCATAGCTGGGGGTTGGAAGCATCCGTCTAGATTTTCGGTATACCAAATATCATGGATACTTGGGAGTTTTCACATGGAAAAATTCATTGTTGACTTTAGAAATAACATAATCCCCCACGCTTGTCAGGTTTTGTGACCTAGATGTTTTTAAGATCTTTTAATAATTGCAGTTCTTCAAGGGTTAAATTGTTAGTAGTACCTTTTTTTTGCCCCTTAATGCATTTCTAAACCCCACTTCACATAAATATTCAAACATTCGTGTCTTGTGTAAAGGGGGATTACACATACTTTTCCTACACAACCCCAGACTCTGTGAGGCTTCTTTAAAAACTGAAATAAAATTAATTTTTCTAGTAAATAATTTCAGCTCAGTAATTTATTGCAGAATATCACTTTTACCCAAAGGTATGAATGTTAAGCCTCTCTCAGATATACAGAAGTGTGTAGCATGAATTTCTAAATGACTAAAATTGTAAAATTTGAACCCATGCTGAGAAAAAAAAACAGCAACATGTTCCTGATAGTCCACATTGGGAAAGTTGACGATCTCACCAATGCTGTCATGAAAACCTTCATTCTCATTTAACTATCTTTCCTCCCATTCATTTAATTCCAACATTTTGCATTGGATCTCCTGTTCTGCCAGGTATTCATCCTGGTGCTTACAAATCTTTCTTATGTATTCCTCACATAAGGCGGGACTCAGCCTTGGTTGCTGTTCATCTGTCGGTTGTGTGGGCCACTCTCTAAATGGCCATTCCCATTGGTATGAATAGCAGGCTCATCTAATAAATCAGCTTCCCCTAGTGGTTGACCAATCAGCATCACTCCAACCTTAGGATATGCCTCCTCTTTATCATATTCAGACAAATCACATTGCAACTTTCTGTGTTAACGTTCCACATTTTCCTTGACTTTTTTGTCAATGGATTTAAAAACAGCCATGTATGTTTTGATATCAAACACTGAATCCTCATTTATAGAGGGGTCCAATTTTTTAATGTCCTCAATTAAATATTGCATTTAATTCTCATTGTGCTTAATTAAATCTGCCAAATGTTCCAGCCCATGTTGGTCAAACAGTTTGGTTAAATCTTCGTACAACTCAAGAGTCATTCTGCAAACTCATCTGAATTTTAAAACAGCGTAAGCCCTTTGGAACTATCCTGTACTTGATACAATCCCTAAAATACATCACCTTGATTTGTTTGTTATAGATTTTATTCAACTTTCACATGAATTCATTGAGTTGCTCTCTTAGTGAGTCTCTAGTTTGCTTACCACATGTCCCAGACAGACCAATAGTTCCTCGTAGCCATGTATCAAAATCAATCATATTGGATGGTTTGTTGATTTTCTCTGTTGCATCAACCCTGAATCCATTCTGTTCCATGATGTTAAATATTAGACCTGTAGTTAAAAATTTGCTGCCCTTCTCCCGCCAATGTTGCTTGAGCTGATGTTAGGTATGTGCCCTATGTAAGTTTGCTGAAAGAGTAGAATCACATTGCCAATAGTCTAGTTCAGATTTTCCACAATAGCCAATTAAGCAGCAACAAAGTCACAATCTAACACCATAAATGATTTACTTGCACTGTGCAGGTGTGTGTGTGTGTGTGTGTGTGTGTGTGTGTGTGTGTGTGTGTGTGTGTGTGTGTGTGTGTGTGTGTGTGTGTGTGTGTCACTAGTACAGTTCTTTGCTATAGTTTCTGAAAGTTATAAGTTGTTTAATAAAAGACATGTTCCCATTTGGAGCACTTCTTTTCCTCTGTAGGTCCTCTCAGCTCTGGAGGGCTTTTTTTGTCTTCATCTCTTGTTGGGAAAGCACCAAATAATGGGATTTCCCAGGTGGTAGATCTGTAGCACTGCTGATTCAGAATCTAGCATGCCAGAGCATAAATACAGATGCCTTTATGAGATAAAGTGCCTGAAAGCATAAGACAGTTTGTTGACAGATACTGATTTGTGGCATTCAGCTCAACATAATCCTGTCTAGGGGCAAACATTTTTGATAACTCTTTGTATACAGAAAGCATCTGATAAAGTATAGCACCTATCTGTCATCCCTAAGTAATGGAACAATTAAAGAAGAGAATCCTTGTGCCTCCTGATAAGACTGTATCTGGACATTGAAAGCAGTATTTATTCAGACAGATAAGGAACAGTTTACTGCCATGTAGGCACAGGTGGGCTATGGCAATGAATATGCACTTCATGAGCACCCTGGAGACTAAAATGAGACTAAAAAAGAGTCCAGAGCTGATAATTACTGGCTCCTGTGCAAAAGTGCAGGAATCTTTGAGGATGCTAAGATATATGGATATTGTAAATAGGCAGCTTGAGGATACAAACAGCAGAACTTGTGCCCTCGTGACAAGCAAGGGAGAAAAAGCTGAGGGATGACCATGTGAAGTGACTCTGTGGGAATGAAATGACTGAGGCTGCCTAGAGCCAATGTGATCTTGAGGTCCCTTGTCTTTATTGGTACTAAAATTAATCTGGTAAGTAACCGAGTCCTTGTTGTTCTAAGGAAACCTCTTGGATGGCTTTTTTTGAGGAGCTTTGAACTTTCTTCTTTGCCTGATGCTTCTGCTGGGGTGGAACATTCAAAGCAGATCTTGAGGGAAACGTTGTAGGGGAATGACAGGGGTATGGCTAAACCCTGAGTCATAATCTCCCTTACCCACACATGTCTGGTTATTTTCTGCCAGACTATGGTGTGGGAAGAAATCTTACCCTCCCAGTCAAGAATGCCGTGATCTATCCTGGCACTGTTTACAGTTCCCTAAAAAAAACTGAAGATGACAGTCTCTGGAGAATGACCTCACAAAAAAGCTGAAGGCCACAGTCCCTGGTGAATTACCTCACAGGTATGCAGAAGCAGAAGGCTGTTGATGTTTAATCCCCACTACAATGGTCGTTGTTGAAAACTGCCAGACAGCTCACTCATCTTATAATATACATGAGTCTTCAATAGAGGTAATAACTTATCGGGAGCAAATGATACTAAAATCCACTTTTTTTGTAAAGACAAATAGTGTCAGAGTCATGAAGGGAAATAGGTGTTTGTGTTCAAACTTTTTAGGCACCAGTTAAAAAGACAAATGTAAACAAAATGAGAGTAGCAATGGTATAAAATGCTTTATGTGTAATGAAAGGAACTTCAACCTTAAGGCTAGAGTAGCCAGGAAATTGTTGATGTAGTGCTAAACAAAGAAGCATGTATTTTAACACTGAAAAAAAAAACAGTATCATTGATTGAACATAGTGCCTTCCATAACTATAGAAGTAATAACAACCCCCAAAAAATGCAAAAACACTATAAACTTAAAACGATTACGAAAAAGACACAGAATGTACCATATAACCGCACTTTATTAAACAAAGTTAAGCGCTTTTGTCCAAGTGATAGGACTTCTTCAGAACTGGACTAAAATCCACACACTTCCTATATAGCTTATACTTCTTATATAGCTAAACACATGATTAGTTACATAACAAGTGCCATAAAGCCTTTAAATAATGGGAACTTGAATTGACAAAATGTACCATAAAGCTTCTAAAAATTGGAACTTGAAAAATGTAAAGGTGAAAAATACAAGAAAACTAAGTATAAAAACCTGACTAAAGTAAAAATGTGTACAAATCCATCATATTGTAAAATACTGCAGGATAAATGTACTAAAAATGTTTATCTAAAATGAAATACAAATGTAATACAACCCAAATAAATAATTCCAAACACTAGTTTAAGCATAACAAATTCAGCTGCATAAAACAACCTGCTCTGAGCCTTAAAACACTAGCAATAGAGACCAAATCATTAATACTATTGAAGTAAAAAAAGGGAGGTGGAGTTTCTATGTATGTTCCTAATATGTGTTTAGCATCTTTAGTATCCAATAGTACTGTCTATAAAATACTTGGAGTAGAAGTAAGACATATGTGAATACTAGAGAAGATTGTTCTTTTACATAGAACGCTAAAGCAGACAAGAGCAGAAACTGATTAATTTTGTAATGAACTGGGAGGCGTTTTTTAAAAAACAGGTTTGATATAATAGCTGGTGACTTGAATGCAACAATGGGTAACCTGGGACTGCATGACAGCAGGGGATAATGCTATAAACTCTTTACTTGTTATTAGCATAGAACAGGGTTATTGTCAAATACTACAAAAACACCTAGGAAAAAATAACATTTTGGGCACAGTATAAATAAAAGAGAATTCCATGGTAAAGGAGGGCCAAATGCAGCCCGAACATGATAGTTCTGAACATTAGAGTATTGTTTGGGCCCAGATTCTTCCCAGGTTGAAGAAGCAAGGTCGTTTTAATAGTTTAACAATGGCCTTTTATAGAGATAATTAAGAAAACATAAGTAAGGACTTTTGGTTGTGTAAGTGGCTGAAAAGCATGGGCAACAAACAAATTTCAGAATACTGGGATATTTTCAATTGGTGTTTAAATTTGTTCATAGAAAAGTTTGCCCCATTTGTAATACAGAGGGATAACAGATCACATTGTTCTTGGTAGACAATGAAATTGGACAAAGGAAAATACAGACAGAAATATCAATGGAATGTCTATAAGGATAGTCCCAGCAAAGCAAATAAACTAATGTTTGTGCAAGTTAGGAAAAAGTTTTGTAGACTAACACAAATTTTAAAGAAACTATAAACATAAACTTGCATCAGACGCAAACAAATAGGAAAGCTCTGTTTAAGCATTTATGGTGTTATAGGAAGGATAGCAGATACATTTCAGTGTGCCAGTCAGTGATGCACCAATAACAAATCCTAGCCACTAGCTATTATATTTGTGGATAAAAATACAAATTTTCAGGAGCACAACTATTCATAAAGATCCGGATTAGTTAAACAATCTAGATGTATATCCCATTATTTCTAAAATACATCATGTAGGGCTATCAGCGCAACTCCTTTACATCTGCTAGACCTGTTGGGCTAAATGGCTTCTTCTTATCAAAAATAAAGCAACAAATGTTATTATGTTTGCAGTATCTGTACCAAAATATGCTCAATTCCAAGTTTGTCCCTCGTGTTTGGAAATATCTAATAGTCTTCCCTATTTCTAAAGGGGGCACTTCAACCTCCCTTGACATTTATCTCCATATAAGTCTTACCTATATTCCAGGTAAGTACTTTGAATGAGTACTGTGTGAACTGAAGAAAAGCACTCTAAAAACAGCATGGTTTTGCTTAGGGGAGGTCTTGTACATCTAGTTTGATTAGACTTTAACAACCAGTCTGGGAGGTACTTGGCCTTTGCCTAGGTGTCTGTGTGGTAAACCTGGATCTCTCCAAGGCATTTTACATGTCCTTCATGATGAAATAATAAAGACCAAAAAATAAAAGACAAGCAGCTACAGCAACAGATAGAGAGGGAACTGGCATAGTGAAAGACATGCAGAGTAAACATTGAAGATGTCATGTTAATCAGTAAAAATGAGCTTCTAAGAGTCCCTCATGAATCTGATCTTAGACAAGTTCTTTAACAATTGTTTTTGAGAAAGTTTTCAAACAAAATAATGTTTAGATTGTAATTTACAGATAATACAAAAGTGAGGACACCTGTTACTAATACAAGCAACCATGAAAGGTTATAAAGATATATCTATGGACTTAAGGAATGGTCAAGAACAACTGGACTGAAACTCAATGTAAAAAAATTAAAAGTTGTACATTTTGGAGTGAATGTTCCTGTTATCCATATACTTTTAACTAGTAAGATTCTGGATACAGAGGGATCTGTTGGAGACCTGAGTATTATCATATACAAAAAAGTTCATTTATGAGTAACATACTGATGACTATTAGGAAATATACATCTTAAGAGATATTTTGGGTACTATCTCAAGCAGGAATTAATGTGCCTTAGTACTATTATATAAAGCTGTGATCAGATAAATTACTGAGTCTGTGAAGCTGCATGCTCATATAATACTTCAATAACACTGAGGGACTAATGCCAATGACACTGGGGAACTGATGCCAATAACACTGGGACAGCTAATGCCAATGACATTGGGAATCTAATGTCAGTGATACTGGAAAATCTAATGCCAATGACACTGGGAAAGTTAATGCCAAAGATTTCAGCAGCAGTGATAAAGCAGCCTGGATTGGCAATGTGAGCAGAGTGGAATCCTGGAGTCCTACTAGCATGGAGGTTATGGATCTGACTTAAGGAAAAAACATTTTCTTCAAGTATCTTCATTGCAGAAGTCAGCAAATTAGTCTTTTGGAAGAAATGAGAGGATTTATGTACTGATGTCAAACTGGAAAGTGTTGTAGCTTTGCAGTTGGAGAGAAAGTAGGATGCCCTTCCACACAGGGCCAGTCTGCCATGCTGTATTCCATCAAATCAGCCAAGACTCCTTCACATTTTGGTAAGGAACATGCTGGTAACATAGAGCAGAGGCGCTTTTATCTGAAACAGAATGAGGCAGTATTGGTGTCTCGGAATCAGAATTTTTTATATCAACCAGACTTTCTTCTGTCATGTATTTAGACTAAAGCAAACATTCAAATTTCCAAAATGCAATATGGTTATGTTATTTGTGCTCCGAATGTTCTCTGTGTTCTTTAAATTTGTGCTTAACTTTTTTGCCATTTGTACCTTTGACTATTTTAGATAACAGGATGCATAATATGAAAACTTAATATTCCATATTAACCAGAACAAAAAACACAAAATAGACATGGATATCTTTATTAGTCACAAGCAAAATAGTAATAAAAGTGACTCAGCAAAGTAAACCTTACTTCCTCCATTTGACAAAAGATCCATTTAAGTTAAGCATTATACACATAAATTTACAAACATCCCATTGGCTCAGGTTCAATATTGGCTCTCATTAATACCTAATATAAATAAGGCTTCCTTCACAGCAAGAGACAGAGCAAGGAAACAGTAATACAAAAGTGCTTACTGGGAGTTGAAAGCTAGGTGAAAATCCTCACAAAGCTTATCAATGCATTTTCACTCTTAAGGTAGGTGTAATTACCCATGTTCCCCCTGTAATTTCATTTTACCCATTTAATTGTTATCCATATATTTCAATCACAATGTCTGTTTAGTAATGCATTTTCCCCAAATGCTAAAAGCATCTTCCACAGTACCTCTGTAAACAAGACAGCTATTGAATTAGCCAAATTGTTGGGAGGTGGCATAGAAGACAATTTAAAGTTTGATCTTCACATACAAAACTTTATAAAAACAGCTCATCAAAAGCTAGGTCTACTATATATATATAAAAAAAGCCTTACTCCTTCTAGTAGAATCACCCTAGCTAACACTTATCTTTTACCCTGTCTTCTCTATGGCTCACCTATTTTGATTAACATCCATATTGCTCTTAAATCACAACTAGAGCAAAGCTATAATAGGATGGCGAAATGTGCAACTAACCTGCCACATACAGCTTATCACTGCTCTGTATTACATGCTCTCAGCAGTACTATATAACCCCTCTACCTGTCTTTCTGTTGTGATGGTACTTCATCTTTATCTCTTAAATCACCCTCTGCACTTCCAAGACAAAGACATGTTGAAATTTATAAACCAAAACAGCAACAGCATGGGGCAATGTTTATACTCACATTGCATATCCAAACTATGAACTCTATCCCAAACTCAATCAGAGCTACTGTATACCTAACCTCCATGTATTTGTCTTCTCTCAAAAAAATATTTTTCACCAACTCAAGGCTATGACTATGTACCTCACCTGTATGATCTATATTAACAAATACTTTACATTCTTACTAACCTAACCTCTCATCATAGCATCTCTCTGTACCTTTCAACACCTGCTCTCTCCCCACTCTTAGGGTGGACTATCCTTCTAATACTTTCCTATATACTGATTATCATATTTGCCCTTTTTTTAATGTATTTTTATATTACTGGTTTCTCCACGTTTTACTGTATCCTATGTATTCCACTACTGCACTGTATGTATATGTGCTTTTTTAATTACAGTTGTACTGGTGTTTAATTTGATGGTGTTTAAATCTCTGGAGCTTTTCTTCACAGTACTCAGTTGAAAATGGGTATTTATTACCCAGTCCGACTTTCCCAGTAAACAACTGCCAGTAAATAAATAAATAACAGATGTTTGTCTGTGTCTGCCAAGAAGCAATCTGTCTTCTAGTTGGACTTGTCCCTTTCTGAAACATATAAACAGGGCTCAGTTCTGGGACCTCCCTTGTTCGTTATATACTTCTCTGAGGTTCAGGCTAACATGGGGGGGATTATGGCTGACAAAGTTCGCAGATGACTGCAAACTGGGGGCCATAATCGAATCTCCAGGTGACACAAGCATCCTCCAAAAGGGTCTCACAGAGACGGATGCTTGGTGCCAGAGCCACAGCGTCAAGCTAAATGCTAAAAAGTGCATAGTCATCCCCTTTGGGAAAAACAAGGTGCCCATAAATTACCACATAGGTGGTAATCCATTAAGTATGGAAGAAGTAATTAGAGATTTGGGGACCAACGTATATAGTAATCTCTCCTTTGATAATCATGTTGCCAAAGTGGTTAGAAAGACCTTCTATATAGCCCACCTTATCATGAAAGGGTTCACATCTAGATCGAGAGAGGTCATTGTGCCCCTCTACTCGTCACTCATCAGGCCCATAATTGAGTACAATGCCCCTTTTGGGATGTACCTTACCCGACACCTGCAGCAACTGGAAAGACCCCAAAAGTACCTCACCAAGAGGATCATGTGCTACAAACAGATGTCCTATGCAGCTTGACTAAAGAAACTCCAGCTCTACTCAGTTGCTTACCGCCTACTCAGAGACGATCTATGCCTGACGTACAAAGCCATGTCAAACCCAGAATTAATGGACATGCTCCACCTCAAAAAATCCAAGTCCCTTAGAGCTACATGATCCAGGGACTTAAACCTCAGCACAAAAATAAATAGGACATGCTGAAGGGACAGATTAATTTCCCAGAGGCTCCCCTCACTCTGGAATAGAATCCCAATTCATGTTAGACATAGCCCCTCACTGACCCTCTTCAAGCGAAATCTGGACGTGTGGACGGGAGATCGCAAATTCACCCCTGAGATCTCTTCTGTGTCCCTGCTAGACAGAGGCACAGTAAACTAACCTTAAAAGGGTACCTTCTGTGACCTACTTTAAAGAGGCACAGTAGGCTAATCTAATAGGGAGGCGGAAGCCAAATACACTCTGGCTAGGCTTATAAATGCCCTAGGACAGATAGCCTAGTATCTACCTATGAACCTATGAACCTATAAGTTCTGATAGTGTAGGAGTATACTGAGCCTTCTAGTCACATGCAGTCAACTTCTATGCTACTGTCAATATCAATCCCAATAATCCCATTTCATGCCTTAACCAATTCATCAGCAGTCTTTAACCCAAAAGATACAAATCTTTTGTTAATATAATGGCTGTGATTCATGGACAAACATTGTGGGCATGTGCAGTACTAAATGACGTGTAGTCCATAAGGTGACATGATTCACAATTAATCATACATGTAGTGAAGCTTGTACTGCATAACAAAACAGAGGTGTTGCTTTAAGGGGAAGAGCAGTACTAGGGCAGGTCCAATGGATGACTAGTGCTATAGAAGTGCATGTGACCAATGTGCAAGATGTCACCACCCAGGCAGGTTATCACAATAGAGTTTATGCATGGAGTCATCCAGATAGCTCTATTCAGGTCAGCCCAGCAAAGACCTAATTCAAGTCATCTGGGGTGGGGGACACAAAAAACAGGAAGGCAGAGAATAGCAAGCAGAGGAATACACAAGGGTAACCATACAATATGCCAGGTGGAGTAGAGGATGATCCATTTTTTATGTGAGAGGGAGTCCCATGTGTAATATATAGAGAGGAAGGGTACAGGGAGAAGAAATGGTTGTTGATGGTATAAAGTGATAGAAGGACACATCGGAGTCAGTCAAATAAACACACAAAATGTATAGACAGGCAGACAGACTGTGGAGACATATATACAAAAGGTGGGGATGATACTGGATAGGCACAGATAGAGAGCCAGCAGATGGCAATGGGGAGGGTTGAGCAATGATCGAGGTACAAGGTGAGACACATAAGGAAGCAGAACACCAGGATGGGATAGGACAGGGTCTGCAGAGAAATGCCAGCCTGACCAAGATGGCAACATACCTAGCCAGCTTTCACCTCTATGGCTGATGTCATGGGTGTATTGCATATCTAGTGGCCTGATTATCTGGGCTTATCAGTCATATAACTTGACAACCCACACCAGGAGGCACTCCACAGTGCTGAGATAGGCATCCAGTTGTTGATGTACCTTGGCAGACACCAGGCTCTGCAAATAATACAGTGAGGTGCCTTCTGTTCCACTGTCAGAAGAGGAGCTTACACCCCCCACAGAGGCCACCAATGATCTCTCCAGGTCACCTTCAGTAGAGTGACTTCCATCCCCCTGCTGAGAGGTGGACATGATAACAAAGGGCAACCCAGCACCAGATGCATCAATTGGCATAGGCTGAGGTGGGCAACTGCCACCACTTCACCATCTCTGACTTGCAGAAAGACAAGAAAAGAGAGCAGATTAGTACACACATATATTTACTCATAGAAGTGCAACTGTACAGTGGACTGGGACACATGACATAGACACCTCACTACTGTGGGGTGGCATCCCACGCTGATGAGCTGCCACTCTTCTGTTAGTATAAAACAAAGAATTAAGTGCACCTCAGTGCACAAGTACATCATGTTACATCATAGAAAGAGGAAAAATTCTTATAGCATATGTCTGACATTCTCTGTCTACCCCAACCTCTGCCTCCCACTGCTGAAGCAGGTCAGGGTGACACCAGATAAACCACTCTACTGGTACCAGCACTACTAAGCATAAGAGGTGATGTCAGTGGCATCACTCACTATCCTGACCAGCTCATACTAGGCATCGACTCTGCTCCAGTGGACATTGTACTGTCCCACTAAGCACTCCACAAAGTCCCTGTTCAGAAAGAACAAGAATATCTTGCTCTGTTGGGCACACCATGATGGTGCCCTGCAATTTACAGTGTCTGAGAAAGTTGTATTCACTTTGTCTGGTTCACATGAGGAGCAAAACAGCAGCCCTGTGAATATAGATGCGTGGTGAGACAACATGTAGCACATAATATAACAGTGCAAAGTGGCACTGCTGAATGTTCACAGCAGATCAACACAGACTATATGCATGACCATGGGGACACATTCTTTCTTATCACCATGCCAAGCACGGCTAGCACCAGCCAGTATGAGTAACACATTGCATTCTGATGGCTATTCATAGGCAATGGAACTAAATAGCCTCATTAGAATAACCATTGTGCTAAGAGACCATTATGATCCTGATAAAAAGCTTGGGCACCATTTTGTATAAGAAAACTTAAAGACAAAAAAAAGTTTAATACAGCACTTTACATAGTAATACTGTGGACTTGGATATATATATATATATATATATATATATATATATATATATATATATATATATATATATATATATATATATATATATATATGTATATATATATATATATATATATATATATATATATAGTGAAGCTAGAAAATGTGCCTGGTAATATATACCAGTACAATCATCAACACCTGTGGTGGATGTCAGTAACACTAAATCAGATACCATGGGGGTACACATGGATGGGAACCTAGCACAATGTTACAGCTCTATCATTAAGCTGTGGGAGGCACACTGTGGGCACTGAGCACCTAGGGAAGAACATACAACAAAGGACATGATAACTCTCTGTACATAGGGTGAGGCATAACAACACTTTTTAAGGGGGGAGTGTAACAGGCTGTGCATAGAACTACATGAAGCCAAGAGGCAGATTCAAGATGTACAGGGCTTTGTATAGATTCGCAAAAGAGGTGACAGCTGGAAAAGTTCACCAGCCAGGAGACCGAGGTATTATTGCAGGACATCTTACATATACATTATGTGACTCCTGAGCAAAGGTGGCACAGACAACATGGGACCAGTTGTGTCAGGGAGTAGTTCAAAATGTGAATGATTTGGATGGACATAATAGGTTTGCAACAAATGAAGTCAGAGGTAACCAGTATGATAGCTCATGCAAAATAGAAGGCAAAGTATGCTGCCAAGGATATGCTTGCTGCAAGGGGTAGGCAGAAATTAACCTAGAAGCAGCTTACAGAGGTGACGTAGTTCCTGTTGTTCTTCTCTAGAAAGGGGTGTGAACTCTCATAACTAGTTGTGGCTTGGTTGTGGGAACTAACACCCAAGTGTCAGGGGGGAAGGTCTAGGTTATTAATACCCACTCAGCTTCCTTATGGTATACAATGTACTGCATAATGTGATGAGACTGATTCACTAAGGACCATCTGCATATCTGTTCCTTCAGGTACCCCTAGGCTGTAAATCTAACATTTTGCATGTCAATATATGTATATTTCAACAAGATATACATGTATCTTATTTTCTATTAGTATGCAGGCTATGGGGGGGGGTGATGTAGACATACATGTGGTGTACTGACAATTTTCTTATATGTCCATGTCATCACAGATTTTGTTGGTGGAAGGACCAATACAATGAGACAGCACAAGAGTCAACATGCTATGTCTGGCTGACAAAGATGGTGACATGTACATGTCATACTGTGAAGACACAGTGGCATTATCTAAAACATTACTATGTCAGAAGCCCATATAGAGATACAGACTGACAAAACACCCTTACCAATGTATGGCAAACATCCTGGTACTGTGAGACTCTCCTAGACTCTCCATGAGTCCCCAGCGCACACAGCATCTGAAATTTGCTCTACCTCTAATGTGTGCAGGTTTGTGGTACCACCATCACTCCAGGCCTGTCTTTGATCTGGGTCCAACACTAAGCATAATTTAGTGAATGCTCATGTCACCGATCCAGGCACAAACATAAACTACTACCGGCATTGTGTAGACAGTAAGTGCACTTAATGGCATGTGCGATGATGTGCAACAGCTGCACAGTGACATGATGCATAGTAACTGGGAGCAAATGGTGCTGCTGAGGTCCCTGATGGTAAAAACACATGGTAACTGCCCTTCCATCTGCTCCTGCAGTCCATACAGTCAGTGGCCATGGTAAGGTCAAGCTGTAAGATGGATGGGCGCATGCTGAGCCTATGCAGACTACATAGACCATTGTTGAGATAGTATCACTGTCTGCAATGGCCACACACTTGTTATTCCCTGGCCAGCGCTAGTCTCACTGGTATGGGTGCCAAAAATCCTTGCGCTTAACAGTGGGATGCCTTACCATACTACTCAAGAATACTGCTGTATTACTAACTCTTCAGTATCTCCTATGGGCAGTGCAAACAACACATGATTCTGTAGTTCTGTGCCCTCCATACCATGGAACCTTCAGCTGTAACAGTGGACTTTACCAATGGTTATAACATGGCAACTCAAAGCCACTACTGGAAAATGTGATCCATAACTCCCCACAACCTCCTACCAGCAACCATGGCTACTGTAGTCACCTACTGTAACCCTACCCTTATTATATTGCTGTTATCACCTGTTATTGTGTCCCTCCCCCAACTGCATGTGTATGCCATGCATACCTCCTATTTAGCATGGGTATGCTTGTGACTGATGCACATCATGTGACTACTCCATGCACATTGTTGCATAGCCTAGGTGCTGTTTCTACTGCTATAGTGGGTCCTGCCTCTATAACACATGACAGCCCAAAAGGATTTTGCTGTGGAGATCAAGCCCATATTGTAGTGTCCAACCTGGCATGTTAAGACAGTGGAAGCATCCACCTTGTTGTGTGAACACACACTCCACAGTATTCTGTGTAACAGCACTGGCTGTGTTGTATAACATCTGTGCAGTGATCTGACTTTTGTGGATCAGGGTCAAAATAGGTAAAAGGCAATTGATCCAGTAGAACATTTACAGCTTTACCATTGCAATTCCTACTTCTTCCTCCCTCCTATTCATTGGGTACTGAAGGGTCAGACCAGAAGGGAATTTATGGAGCCACACCCAATCATCAAGGTTAATTTTGAAGGGAGTTAGGGAGATGCTTTGCTTGAAATGTTCAGGAGGCTTATTCTATAGGTAAGGAATTCTCTGGAAGAGATAGCAATCCATATATATCACAATGTAGATTTAAGTCCCTAGAATGGATACTTATAATGAGACCAGTTTTTCAAAAGTGTATCAGATCAAACCAGGCAGTCATTTGCTGCCTCATAGGCCAGGAAGAGGTCACTACACTGTAGTTTGTAAGAGGCAAAGTACAGAGACAGGACTTCTACTTGCTCTGTGTCACCAAGAGAGCTCATACCCCAGATTTCATTTTGTGAGGAAGCAATGAGGATTTTCTAGTTGGGTGATATGCCTGCATAGGTACATGCCAAAGGGGGCTTTATATTAAAGTATAGACTTGATGAGGGAGGAGTATAGTGGGAGAATGACTTCTTCTGAACTGGAGGATATGCATTTAGTAATTAACCAGGTTAGATGAAGGATTTCCTAAAGATAGCCACTACATGGTGGTCAAAGGAGCGTTCAACATCCATAAATGTACCCATGTTTTTAGTGACATTATTTGTTTTGAGGGAGGTGTAATTTATATGGCAGGTGCAGAGATGTTTTTGTTTCCTAAAGAGCACAGTGCAGAACTGATTGGTATTTAACTTCAGTTCATGGTTGTGATTCTATGACTTTGTAAGGGTTAAGTCCTTGGGAGGATGTGGGCATCTTCTGTTGAGAAGTGTGCTTCTGACAAGAAGATTCTTAACATTTAGTGGTTGTTTAAATGACAGTAGTGTGAGTGCTTCAACAATGTTTCCCAACTTGTCATCTTCTCTGAACATTGGTTGGAGTTTTTCACATTCAGAGGGATATGATGTCACTAATGGAACTCTGTCACAGGGGTTAATGTCTTTATACCAGTGCAGCTGTTCCCATGGTAGCTGTATTGCTTTGTCTACAGCTCTGTTAAACTCGCTAGGAGAATGATCTTGAGTAAGCATGGCATCTGTCATTTATACCAACTGCATCTGTCTCTTCCTGTCCCCCTAGAACAAGTGCGGTGATTTTGAAGTGTTTGTAAATAATGGACTTCTTTGCATGGTTGATATGATTACTGCTTTTGTGCAGATATGTCTGTCAGTTGGTTTCTTGTAGACATGTCTGGGTACTTACGTATTATCGCAACCAGATTTGTAACGTTGTGTAACCTGGACTAATTTGTGATGTTATCTCAAAACGAGTTTATTGTAAACTAAAAACGGGTGTGTGAACTCCAAATCAGTATGTTATCACCTTGGTTCTGAAACAAGAACAGGAATAATGGTAAAATTCCTCTTCCTGGGTAGCGTCATTTAGTGATGTAACAATGCAAAATAAAAAGAAGAGGGAAGAGGAACTAATGCGGCAGTTGGTAGTTAAACAAGCAGAGATTGCACCACAGTGACATGTCATTATGATTCTCTTAACTCTTACTGAATACTCATTTAGGAAAAACTGTTACAAGCAATACACAAATCATCCCAAGGCATAAAAACAACACGCCTGTCTGTCTTTAGGCAAAGGCTTGCAGTGGTATAAATAAAAAAACACAATTTAAAAAAAAGACGTCAGTGCACGAAAGAAAAACATATTGCATGCCTTAATTCAGCCATCGATAAAGTCAGACCAAAAGAAAATTTTAAAAAAAATACACACGTAAATAAGCACATTATTTTGTACAGTTCAGCATACATTACAGGGGACGAAGGTGAGTTTAGCCAGTTATTCTTCCTCTGTGTCTGGTGTCTAGCAATATACAATCTGATCAGTGCAAAAGGAAGTTCCCCATGCTCCACAATTACCCGATATGGGTTGGGGGTTGCGGGCCTCAATTCCAATGTTAAGATAATGAGGCTGGAAAAAGTACATAAGGAACGCAGTCCATTTTGCAGAACAGATAAACTCGTTCCAAGATAACATTGTCAATTACACCATGTTACAAATCTGGTTGCGATAATACGTAAGTACCCATGTCTGTAATGTGCCATTCTGTATAGTGACCATAGTATCAAGGAAGGCTACACTTGAAGTCAAGTACTCCAAGAAGAGTTTAATAGATAGGTAGATTCTGATGAGTCCATGCTGGAATTCCTTAATGGAGTCAATGCTATGTATCCAGATAATCAATAAATCATCAATAAAATGGAAGTAAGTGAGTGATCAGTGTGCAGTATGGTAGAAATTCCTCTTCTATGTTTGCCATGTTGAGATTTGTATATTGTGGAGCCATTCTGGTGTCCATTGCAGTGCCCATATTCTGAATATAATGTTTTTCATTACAAATTAAAGTTATGTGTCAGAATACACTCTAGAAGTTATCCCACTATATCTGCAGTAAAGTTGTGATGAGCTGTTTTATTTTGTAAGTACTTTAAACAGGTAGCAATATCATCCTTGCATGGTTTGTTTGTGTAGGGTGATGAAGCATCCATTGTGACTAAAACAGTGTTAGGTGATAGGTTACAATAACTGACAGAATGCAAAAAATGAGTGGTGTCCTGAATATAGCTGTTCGTTCATTTACTAATGGTTTCAGAATTGTTCCCGCAAACCTAGGTATTCCACCTTTCAGGATTCTATTGGTATTCCTTTGTTTTCTGATTTATGGCTTTTTTGAAGCATATAGAAAACTCCTGGCCTAGCATGATTCAGAATTAAGTCAGTTAGTTTGTCTTGTGTGTGATCTGGGAATGATTTAATAAGGTTCCTTAGCTCTTACGTGTGCCATTTAGTTGGATTATCAGTCATCTGTCTGTAGTAACATGATCAGATATCGATTAGCTTCAGCACTATAGTCAATATGGTTTAGGATAACTACAGACTCTTTGCCTTTTTTATGATGATGTCATGGTTGGATTTCAAGAACTTTATTACTAATCTTTCAGAGTGAGAAGTGTTGTAATGGGTCTATCTTTGTACATTCAGGATTTGCTACTATACTACACACTTTATCAAAAACGCACCTTTCAACTTGCTGACATTGAAAACAGGAACGAAGACCCCTGAAAAATAGAATATCCAACTAAAAATAGTATCTAATTAGCATAAAATCTCAAAACTAAATACCACATCACTCTTTCCACTTTTAGTAGGAATTTGAGATACTGCTCAGAACCAGGTTTAAAAAAACAGTATGGCAAAAATGATGGACAAATATAAACACATTATCAAAGACAGTCTAAAACATGTGGACTTTAAGGAACTGTATTGAAAAATTCTACTACACAAGATAATTTATTTTTCTGTTAGAAAAAGGGAGTGTTGTGTGTTCGTTCCTTAAATTATTGTTTCCACTAGTAAGTTGGTAATGTAGTGTGGTTTTCTCTGTACTAAACAGCTTCAAAATTAACATGTGATTGGGGGGAGGGTCAAAAAATTGTGTGAAGGGGTAAATTAACTCTGAAAATAGAGATATACATCCAAAAATAGAGACATCCTAAATCAGAGCTGAAAATAGGAAAGTTCTTCCAAGATATGGACAGCTGAGAGTTCCGTGGAAAACAGTCAATGTAGATGTCCAGCTTTGGATTATGTCCACTTGGAGGAGTGAAAGTAGTATATTTTTTAATACTCATTTCTGGATCCCCATTATCTGTATTATTTTCTGTTTATGTGTCATGAAGGAATTCCCTCTATGCCTCAGTCTGAGAAAGTATTCCTCAAGTTTTCCATAAAACTGCACTCTGTCAAGTGGTTTAGTGGGGTCAAAATATAAGGCCTTTCCAAGGGATTTATTGATCAATAGGAGTCAGTTTATGATTGAAAAGGTTAACAATGGGGGGCTACTTGGGTGTAACAGGGTTTTGTCCTACAGTATTTTGATTGTTTGAGAATCTAGCATTTAGAAAGGGTGTGTAGTTTTTTTTTCTTCTTTTTGGATTGAATGGTTCTTAACAGTCTGTTGTGGTTCATGTTTATTTCTTGCAGAAAGACAAGATCTGGTTCAGCAAATATGGCTATTTACACATTGCATCTAACATCTGTAGCTAATAATAACTCCTGATGAAGTGCTTATGCTAGTCCAAAATCTTGAGCAAATGAAACACCGACATTGGTCCAATAAGAGATATTACATCACATCTAAGGTCTAGTGTCTTTATAATCTCAGCAAAGTTTTGTTCATCCAGCATTTTTAGGAACCCAAGCTGTTCTGTCTGTGTTGCATTGCATACTTATTGAGGTAGTTAAAGAAATATAAACATAAATTAATAGAGATATAGCTAAATAATACATTAGCAACATTTAATATATTTTTAGCTACACTATACAGAGGTCAGAAAGTACCAATACAGGATAGAGCGATGGACATCCAAATTAAGGGGAAACCAGTGGAATGGGAAGTAATTGGTCAGGTGACATATGAAGATATTTTGCAGCATTCCACAGGAGACCAGTATAAATGTTCACTTGAAGCTGGACAGCAAAGGAAGGAACAGGAAACTGGAAGCTCTGATGCAATCAATGTTGAGGAGTGAAAGGCCAGTGAGTTTCCATACGACAGAGCAACGGATGATACAGGATGAAATTGAAGAGAATGTGCCACAGGAAGATGCTATAGAACTTTCTATAGAATGCCTGCAAGAAATGGAAAACAAAAAATGTGCCCTTAGCTTAGAAGAAAATAAGCTAAGAGCAGAGCTGCTTGATTTAATACAGATAGATAGACATATTGTGATCAATGAAAAAAATTAGACTGCAGAAGGTCAATAAAACCCGAAAACTCAGAAGTTTGATAAAACAAATGAACACAGTAATCAGGACTGTCCATAGAGATCCATGCAATATAATAGAAGCAAACATGATATATTATTGCTCAGCTAAATGAATAACTGGTAAAGTACTACCACAAGAACACAGAGTAGTGAGGGAAAGGAAGGGGAGAAATAGAATACCATCATGGAAATATTGAATAGAGAAAACTATAAAGCAATTAAGACAAGAAGTGTCACTGTTAGAAAAGTATACAACAGGGAACAGATCAACAAAAATACTTAGAAAGATAGATGTAATAAAAGCAATGTGCAATATTAGAACAGATCAGGATCTATCATGCACTATCTCAAATAACAAACTAAAAATCTCAAGAAGCTACGCAGATAAATAGAAAGGAAATGTACAAAATAAGCAATGTATTGATGACCCAAAAACTTCTTACACAGAATTGGGAAACAAGGTAAAAGGAATTGAAAGACCACCAAAAAGGAAGAAATAGATACATTTTGGAGAAGTATTTATGAAGATCCTGTGGAACATAACAAAGATACTAAGATGATACAAGAAGTAAAAGAAATAATAAGTTTAAGGGTACAGGATATGAAATTGGATGAAGTAACAGCCAGAGAGAGATTGAAACAAAGTTAAGAAAAGCCTCTAATTGGAAACTCCCAGGCCCAGATGCAGTACCTAACTTCTGGTTAAAAGTATTAACATCTTTGCACAAAGATTCAGTCATGAGTAATAACTATTTATATATGCACCCCTAACGGGCACCAGCCTGGCTAACAACAGGAAAAACAATGCTCCTAATTTAAGAGTGAACTTGCAAGCTACCCTACAAATTATCGACCAATAACTTGCCGTCCGACGACATATAAACTATACACTGGAATCGATGCCGACAGAGTTTATAGTCATTTAGAAGAAAACTCAATTAATGCAACAGAGAAAAAGGGCAAAAAAAAAGAAAGTCATATGAAACAAAGGATCATTTGGTGTTAAAGTCATAGTGGAGAACTGTAAAAAGGGGAAGAATTTAATTATGGCATAGATTGACTATAAAAAGCATCTGATAGTATCCCACATTCATGGATAAAAGAATGCTTAAAAATGTATAAGATGCACCCTACACAGATTGACTACATTACAGTGACCATGAAACAGTGGCAGACCACTCTGCAATTAAGCCATGATAAAAGACAAATTACTATTCCAGGGATAAAAATTCAAAGGGGGATATTTCAGGGTGACTCTCTGTCACCATTGCTATTCTGTTCTGCCCTTAACCCATTAAGCTGTCTACTTAACAGCTTAGGCCATGGCTATAATTTGGCTCATAGAAAACAACAAAGTGTAAATAAATCTCATCTTCTCTTTGTCGATGATTTAAAAATGTAAAGCTCATCAGATGAGGAACTGAAAGCACAACTGCAAGTTGGCAAAACTTTTTCAGGCGATATAAGAATGTTATTTGGTCTTGATAAATGTGCAAAAGCAACCTTTAAAGCAGGAAAACTACAGCACCAAGAACACATCAGTTTGGGACAAGAATGTGATATAAAAGAACTTGAGCAAGAAGGAGTGTATAAATATTTGGGAATTGATGAAGGATCAACAATAAAACATGAACAAATGTGAATAAAACTCAGTAATAAATATTTTAGAAAACTTAAATGAATCCTGAAAACAGTGTTGACATCTAGGAACAAAATTCAAGCTATAAAACAATTTGCTCTTCCTGTCCTAACTTACAGCTTTGGAGTGATTGACTGGCCCCAAAATGTGTTGGATAGATTAGATAGGAAAACAAGAAGGATGCTTCATGCTCACCAAATGATTTATAAAAATCAGTGTATACCAAGATTATATATTCCTCGTTCTGAAGGAGGTATGGGCCTCCTTGAAATTGACTACATGTACAGATTTGCAATTTTGGGACTGCACACATATCTGCTGACCTCACAAGACCCAAACGTAGTGAAAGTTTTGAAACATGAGGAAAATAAATTTAAGATGATTTTCCTGGTTAATCTAGCAGATGCATATCAGCGTCAAGCAGGAATGGAAATTAAACCAGAAGTAGATAAAAATAAGGCAGCAACTGAATGTGCCAATAAAACAAACAAAAGAAAAAATATAAATTGAAGGATCAAATGAGAAGACAAGAAATGTGAAAAATGCATAAGTATAGTTGCAAGTATAGTAAACTTCTGGAAGAACATCATGTTGATCTGGATCAAATGCAGGAATGGTTAAGGAGAGGCAAATTCAAACCAAGAGATGAAAGGTTAATATTGGCTGTCCAAGATAGTGGGCTATGTACACGTTGGTTTACAAAGTCCATTGAACATGTGAGAGAAACAGACAAATGTAGGTTTTGCAAAATAGAAATGGAAACAATCACACACCTTGTTGCTGGTTGTGACGTACTAATGGCGGAAGGACTGTATACTAAAAGGCATAATAATGTGGCAAGACTGTTGCACAGGGGATTGTGCAAACATTATGGTACTGAAGTGGTTGAAAAACACTGGAAACATCAGCAACAAAGCATTGTAGAAAATGATGGTCTACATCACATCGGATCACCCATTACCAACAGTTTAAAAGATAGATGTGAGAAAACCAGATACAGTGGTCCATGAAAAGAAGACAAACATAGCATTGATCATTGAAATCGCCACACCTAGTGACTACAGTGTTTTACATACAACGTGACATAAAGTTATAAAAATCACGATTTGCAGGCAGAAACAAGAGCAATGTGGAAGAAGGATACCCAGACAGTTCCAATAGTAGTAGGAACAATGGGTATTATAAAAAATAATCTGCAATCGTATTTAGATGTGTTACCAATGCATGTAACTGTGTACAAATTGCAGAAGAAGTCATTACTAGGCACATTGCTGGTTATGTGAAGAGCACTTTTGGCTACATCAGTGATTGAAACAATACTAATGTCATGAATTTAATCATACTTTGACTTAGGAATGGGGTCCATTCCCATTATGGTAGCTGGATTTTGAACAGGACCCACTTTTAACAAGTGGAATATTTTAACTATCGTAAATATGACTTCCCTATACCCCATTTCCCTACAACCTGTTCCTGATGGACAAATTACATTATATATGCATGTATGTATTTATGTATTTGTTTATTTTGTTCTTCTTGATACAAATGAGTCTCTTGCAGCACAATTTTATTTGACCTATCTCTCCGTGTAAATATTATGGCTCTAATCCTCCTAAAGGTCAACCCACTAACATTTTAGAAAATGTGTTCAAGTCATAAGCCACTATTAACTATATTAGAATCATTCATCCAACCAGTAACAACATTGCTGGTTGGATGAATGATCCAACCAGTAACAACATTACTGGTTGGAAGAATAATCCAACCAGTAACAACATTACTGGTTGGATGAATGATCCAACCATTAACAACAATACTGTTGTACCAGTGCTCCATCCTTCTTTTTTCATGACTTTCATTTGTACCTGATTTGTGCTGTACATCCTAATCCCAAGAAGAGGTGGAAGCAGAGGTTGCTGGGGGCATAGCATCATGAACACCCAGTTATATTGAGTACAGCACATGAAACATTAGGAAGGACTTCTATATCTTCCTGTGACTCCTCATTGTTGCATCATTAAAACAGCTGCAAACAGAACACTTACAATGTATCGTATTCTCTTACAAAGCAATAAAGTTTGTTGATGTGCCTACTGGCCAGCAGTGTTTGCCTGCACAGTCACAGTTTGTGCCAATGATGATTGCAGTGGCGGCTGGTGACTTCAAATCAAAGGGGGGCTGCAGGAGACAGCTGAATGGGTGGGGTCAATGGTAAGGGGTGTGGCCAACTAGAAATGGGAGGAGCTATGCTCAAAACCACAAAAACTAAATATACTGCCCTGGGTGCCAAACCGTCATTATTAGAGTCCAATCAAGACAAAATGAAGTGTAGAAGAATAAAAATATTTCAATGCATTGGCTGCATGACAGCTTAATATCTAGATGGAAACAAAAAAGGTTGTGAGGCATGAAAAAATAAATTACTTTTTTTAAATACATTAATGGAATGCCAGTCAAAATCAAGTATAAGAAAAACAAGCAGCACTCAACTCAAACCACTTCTTGCACTGCAGTTCTAATTATAATTTATATTCAGCTTTATTAAAGTACCAAGTAACATGCTGAAAGTTGAAATCTCTGATGCCCCCACTTGTAAAAATGTTCCTTATCCAAAAAAAGACCTGCTGCTTGACATCTACTTGTTTCATGGGGAAAACATGTTCAAAGTAAAAAATGAAAAGCAAACCAGAAATAAGCTCAAGATACATTGCTTAAAAGGATTATTGTACAGGTTATGGACCACACTAAAAGGATTACTGTACAGGTTATGGACCACACGATTGGCATTCTGTTTACGGGTAAAGCCTGCAGAGATGACTGGAAGTCTCCAAGTGTAATGAGACTCTTAAAATAATGTAATCCTGTCCTTTATTACAAATACTGGCATATGCATTTCAATACCCAAGGCTTATACATTATCTAGTTAAGTATTCTCTACATGGCAACAAAAAGGCTTTCAATGTTGGCAATTATTTAACAGTATGCTTATTAAAGCTTATTTGCATCTTGCAATCTCAGCCAAGCTTACCTAATGGTCATTAAAGTATTGCTACTTAAACACAGAGCAACAGGCACTTTGAGTAATAAGCATAAATCAACAGTACAAAAAATATGACAGAAACCAGACCATTCTGTAAAAATCAAGGACAGAAGAAAAGCCACTCTAGTACTTGTGTCTACCTTGGATGGGGAGATACTCTGCACATTTACACTGCATAACTACTCCTTGCCTTGCTTCGACACATCCAGAGTCACTGCATGGGGGAGTGGGGTGCAACAAGTATGTCACAGTTTGAAATGTCTCTGGCTGACTTGTGATGGCCCTGACACATTTGTCATACCTCTCAACCTCAGAGCAAGAAATCTGGACAAAGCCATACAAAGAAATGGGACAAAGGCCCAAAAATAAGGACAATTTTTAAAATATTGCTCTTATAAACTTAGAAAGATAATAGAGGTCTTGCATTAGTATGAATTTTCTGAATGGTATGAAATCTGAAACTCAAATGTCTGTCATTATTTTCTAACTTCAGTCTTTAATGATTTGTCACTAATTTGCCAAAAAAACACAATTTTATGAAAAATGGACCAAAATGTGATGTAAAAATATAAAATAGCAACACAATACAGCTGGGAACCAGTCAAAGAAGGGATACTTTAATATTAGTACTGCTAACTTGAGCAGCTGACAAAATAAAATAATCTACATGCATTTCTGAAATAAAAGTAATCTGATTATTACAGTTATTTCTTAATTATAAACCCTCCATGTTTTCTTCCAAAATTGCTATTTTGCGGAGGGATCATTAGGGGAAGAGCAACATTTTGAGCCAAAATCAGGGACAGTTGAGAGGTTTGGCTATATGCCTAATTCTATAAAGCAATTTATTTGCATGTACCTCTCAACCTGTTAATGCAGTAAATCTGGACAAGGCCAAATATATTGAGGGAACATATAAACAGTACTAAAAAGTGCTCTTGTATAAACTGAGACAGTTGATAGAACAGGTCTTACTTTAGCATGCATTTTTCTGAAGGTTATGAAGTCTGAAACTCAGTGTGTCATTATTTAGTGACTTAATTCCTAAATGATTTGCCAGAAAAACACAAATTTTCTGAGGAACAAACCAAAAATAAGAAGCAAAAAATCTATTAATTCTTTGAAAATCTGGACAGTTGTGAGGTATGGTTCAGCTGGGGCTGCCTAAGTTTGCCGCCCTTCCTCCTCACAAAACCATGGCCGAAAGGAGCCTCCCCCTGCAGCCATTCCAAT